>NW_015546101.1:2387737-2388392 GCF_001515605.1 Sinocyclocheilus anshuiensis | reverse complement strand
GAATGCCGAGGGTTCCAGTGCTACACTCTGTCACATACTTACTACATGCTCTGCCTGCTACAGGGATGGCAGCCAAGAGAGGGATAAGAAGACAGAGAGAGACAGAGGGGGAAAAAAACAACAGCAGCTATGTAGGCATTCAGGTAAGCCAAAGAGAGATACATTGCTCATTGCTCAGGATAGATGTACAGTGATAAATTATGTGAATTTCTGCTGTGGACATTTTGTTTTTGACTGAATGTGTATGATGGTGTTGTTGTGAAGAGCAAGAATTACGTTTTTTTTTGTGTGTTAAAAATTATTTTACATTTATTTGACAAATGTATGTATTGTTGTAATGGCCAGATTAATATTTATAATTTATATAGGCTACATATACTATATTTAAACAATATCCTACAAGCAAGATTGTTGATGTTTCTGAGTATCATCAATCGATGTTGATATCGGTTGTGTTGATGTTTAGACCAACAGCACAATTGCTATTGTGATACTACTTTTATACAGTTCAAAAAACAAAAAATTAATATTGAGTAACTTGCAGTATGTTTTAGATACAAAACGGTCAGTTACTTCATCTGTTTCTGCTCCTCCCATACAAGTTCCAAACAAAGCCACGGGAATTAAGCATTCAACACAGTTATGTTGGCATTCC
>NW_015546101.1:2366062-2387296 GCF_001515605.1 Sinocyclocheilus anshuiensis | reverse complement strand
GGCATTCCTGAATGAATCTTTGTGTTTGAACAAATCAGTTGAGTAAATGATTAAATGACTCACACAGAAAGACTTGTTTTGTTCCTAAATGAATCTGTATCTTTGAACATGGTTGAGGGAATGATTCAATGACCTACTCATGATGAGAGTCACTTAATTCCTTTTTGAAAGAATCAGTGTTTTTAAACAAATCGGTTCATGAATGATTCATTTGTTGCCAGGTGTAATGATGAAATCTGCAGAAAGTGTTAACGAAAGATTCCCCACTGCTAACACAGCAGGGGCGGATCTAGAAAGTAATTTTTACAGTGGCAAAGGGGTGGCATGGGATCTATGAGGGGTGGCAACACCAAAGCAAGCCCCCATGCATAGTTTTTGGGGATTTATGGTGTGACAGTGTTCACAAATATTGTATTACCATTAAGTAATCACCTATACTGTTTAAAATGAAAAATAAACAGCATTTCAATATCATGGCACCAAGTCAATACACAATATAAAAAAAAACTTCAACAGGTTATAAATGTTTCTGAGCTTGTATCACTAAAGAAGACATCCAGTTCTATTAAAATTAGGTATTACATACGTTTTTTTAAACAAGACCTTTGCCATAATATTAATTCCTGTTAGATTTTTGTGTTAGAGAATTGTGTGTTGTGTTTTGCAAAAAGAGTTTTATGAAATTGAAAACTGAGTCAAAGGCCCACAATTAGTGTATGGTTTTGCAGATTTGTTCATTTTACTACTGTAAAGTAATCTTGCAGTAGATGAAAAGCACTAGAAAAGTTCAAATACCGAAGAATTGTATGAACTTGGTATGAACCACAATACAGTACAGTAAAAAATAAAAGTAAAATTTAAACACTTAAATTTATCATCCTCTGCACATTTGGCCAAATGTCATTACAGTATACAGTAGGCTTACTATAGCAGTTTCTTGGTCTCTGACACAAGACTAGCTATATCTCTAGGCAGTCATTTCTCAGTTCTGCAAAAATGCAGTACACATAAAAAAATGGTTACAAATCAAATTTGGCAGTCACACACTGTGGTGTACAACATGTGCTACAGTTTACTGTACATAGAGAATAGTGAAATTTCCATTATCTAATGTACCGTTACTGTACTGTAATTATACTGTATGTGTAAGTATAAAACCCCTGTAGATCATGATTGACTCAGCTCTCTACTCTCCGTTGTTAGGATGCAGAGATTCTGATTGGTGTGTCATCGGTTTTGCTACCTAATGTTTAACTTACTCATTGTTAAACTTTTTGAGAAATGTGTCTTTGTTTTGAAAACTGAATTAATGGTTTGGGGGGAAAAAAGTGCCAACTAAAATCAGTTATATTAACAATCGAGAAAACTGCAATACGACAAGATTCTTACCTTAACTCTGCTATTAGTTTCCGTGATTTGGCACGCTGCGTGCGCGTGCAACCATCGCACAGTTTATTAAAAGACGTGTTTTTGCCATTATTTTGCGTTACTCTGTCATCGCCACGGCTGAAAAATAGCACATGAAAAACTGCTTACATTTATATTTTATTCTGTGATAATTCTGGGGTGGAAGAGTGGAAGATGCCACCCCGTGCCACACCGGTAGATACGCCCCTGTAACACAGGCTGTTATACAAACAATTAAAAGTCCCAGTACTGTTGGACTGTATATCAATAATCTTGGAATGCCACTCATTCAGTGAAATTTAGTAAATAATTATGAAGTGTATAATTATTTCATTTTGGTTACGAAAAGAAGACTGATGTGTTTATGAAATATAAGTATTATAAAAAATACTAGTTTTTATTATTCTGAATCTAAATGTTGTTCTCTCTTTTAGCTTTACTTTTATTGCAGTCATTGATCCCAGCTGTACAGTAAATCTGAGCAATGCTGCTTCAACCTCACCAGAGTTCATGGGATTTGTGGTTGTTGCTGGATCCCTGTTCACAACACAAAAAAGACTGTGCAGGAGCGCTAAAATTAGCTATGGAATGAAATGTCTCAGAAAAAGGAAAATTGGACTCAATTACTGGAGAATTCCTTATTCAGTCATGTTTTGACCTCTCCTGTGCCAGGAAAATATGAACGTTGTTTAGTAGCGGAGAGAGGAATAAGAGGAGAGCAGCAAAGAGAGAGTCAGAAGGAGAATGTGTATGCTAGTTGGGGGCTCTGAGGGGTACGCTTGTTTCCAGTGGCACGAATCAACTCAAAATATTACAGTTTGATTTGACCATATGCTTGGCTGTTTTTATACATTTGACTTCTCAGCATAGAAACAGATCTCACACATTTGATGGCTTGCCAGCCCAACACTGTGCCAGTGTTTATCAGTGTTTATTTATTACTTTAGTGTTTATTAGGAATACAGCTGTAAGAGAAGAATTAGAAAAACAAACAGGTATTTCAAGTAGCTTAAACATGCTAGCTGAAGACTGTCCTCCAAAATAAATAAAGCTGTTGCACACTACTCAACTACACAACTGCATAGAACATAGACAATTATTTTCAGTTCTTTTGCTTTAAAAACAGTAATATTGTGAAGTATTATTAGTTTTTTATTTGATTAAAATGTAATTTATTCCTGTGATTGCACAGCTGAATTTTCAGTAGTCATTATTCCAGTCTTTAGTGTCACATGATCCTTCAGAACTCATTCCAAGATGCTGATTTGGTGCTCAAGAAGCAGTCATGCAAACAGTTTTGCTTCTTAATATTTTTGTGGGATGTTTTCCCACAAATTTTTGCAAAAGGGCCTGACAATGTCCATTGCCTGGTGTAATCAGTCTACATTGGAGGTTGGATTGTTCATCTGTTCTGTTGGCCATCTTCTCAGACTTAGATGAGCAGCCTATGTAGCGTCTTGCCACTTTGGTACGTGACTTGGCCACTAGCATGTCAACCAATGGCCATCGTTCTTGCTGCAGCTGGCATTTTAGGCATTATGGAATGCACGGAAAATGACTATTGTGTTGACTGTCATATTGACTATTCTTCCACTGACCTCAAACCATGCCATTGTAAATGAATTAAAGGGATAGTTCAACCAAAACTGAAAGTTTCCTTTCCTCTGTGGAGCTCAAAAGGAGATGTTTGGAAGGCTTTTTCCATGCAGTGAAAGTAAATGGTGACTGAGGCTGTCAATCTGCCTAACATCTCCTTTTGAGGTACCCTTTCATTCTCAAAAGGGTTTTTCTCATTCTATTTATGTTTGTGTGCACTAGTATGCTTTTGTGTTGAAGGGTGGATCTATGGATGATTTTAGCTAATGCCGAGTTCACACTACACCCAATCCCTGTTCCCTGCATCTCCCTCCTGCATAATCTGTTTTTCTTTTTCTCCTTGTAGCTGGAAATCAGCTCACAGATAATTTGCGGGCCATATATATATTTTTTAATAATTCTAGTCTTGCTCGAGAACTGACGCACGCGGGTTCTCGAGTTATTTCCTTATCACTTCTCGCGTGTGTTTTGTTGTGAAACGTAGTTTGCGGATCAGACAGAGCTGTCAGCGATTCTTCCTATTGTGAAGTCATGCAATGTGAAACCCCCTGTCGCCGATCCATCGTGCAATGTGAACACAGCAGCGACTGACTGCTACCTCAGATAGTCACGCAGTGTGAAAACAACGGCGATCCGACGAGTGTGAAAATCGTGCAGTGTGAACTCGGCATAAAGCCAAGTTCACACTACACGACTTTAAATGTCAGCAGATCGTTGTGCTGTTCAGACTATATGACTTGCTGTCTGTCTTAAAGTCGTTGTGGTGATCACACTATGTGACACTACGTAAATGATCCACAACAGGGGGTCACACACTACACGAGCTGACAACAACTCTGTCACCCAATGACTCTATCCGGACCCCAAACCATGTTGTGTCACGAAAACACACGCAAGAAGTTGAACGGGAATGACACAAAACAACAAGTGAAACAGGAGTTGTTTATTTGAAAATGGACGTTGGGAAGAAATTAGCTCTGCAAGCTGTTTGTGCTATGATCTGTTCTGAAAAAATTTTCTCCATTTCTTGTGTCCAAACTTTTCTTAAATCCATGTTGCTGCTGCTGTTTTTCTTCCGCTGACCTCAACCCATGCCTTGGTCTCATTGGCTGTAGCTCATTGCGACACCTGACACCACGTGATGTCGAGTCGGCTGACAGGTCTATATATTTAGCATGCTAGATATTTGTTTGGCATCGGCGATGCATCAGCGAGCCTCTTTCATGCGTTGTTGAGTAGTTCACACATAAAGACCACCCGCTGATTTTCCCCCGATCACAGCCTGACTTGTCGGCGAGCTCGTTGACTTGCAAATCGGGCTTAAAACCCTGAAGTGAGAACTTCTGGCTTAGAGCTAACGACAGGGATGGGTACATGTGATGGAAGAAGTAATTTTACCATTTATGATCATGTGATCCTGAGTAGTGCATCCTCCTGAGTAATTGTGAACTAGGGATGTGCAAAACTAGTTGACTAGCCGATTAAATGTAACTGCTGCTGCTAGTAGACATTGGAAATATGAATCAAAATTTAGTCATTTTAATGTTAAGTTTAAAAAATAATAAAGAGGAAAACAAATTAATTTAATTTCACTTCAGACCTGACCTTGCATGCATGCGTTTTTCCCGGACATGTCCTGGCCAGGATTTTTATATTGCCTAAAATATCCAGGTTTTCCTGTTTTCATACTTGCTAAAGGTAATGATCGAAAAGTAGTTTGACCAATAACATGCAGACATTGTACATAATTGACCAATCGTGTCACGTGAGAAGGTGGGATCTACAGAGAACGGTCAAAGCATTGCAGATACGCATACATATTAGGTGTGTTCGACTTGAAGCAGCGCTGCGCAGACCGATCAGAAAGCATAAAGAGCCGTCTACTCTCTATCCACCTTATTCTTCAACACGGAAGTAAGCCTATGGGCGAGACTTCCGGTTCATTAGCCGCTGTATGGCAATGTGCAGTAAACAGTAAAACTGTTTGCACTACAAACCAGTGTGTTCATAATTGAGATAATACATTAAAATAATAAGGTAAGACATACCAATTTGCAATATCAAGCAGTAAAACAAGCTGTTTTGTACAGCTAAAAATAGCTGGACATGGATGAGACTCGAAGCCAGACCCATAAAAATTACAAATGGCCACGTCCACTCTTACAGGAAGAATAAGTGGATAGCTCTCAAGGTACTTTGATGTCATAACACCGATCGGTCTACGCAGCGCAAACAAAGCCAAAACCTGGAAATTTTAGGCAATATAGAAATCCTGGCCAGGACGTGTCCGGGAAAAAGGGCATATATGGTCACCCTAGTATAATGCCTAAAAGCCAGCTGCTTTGTTTACAGGGCAACCATGGTAACAGCTGTATATTTCTGCATGTCCTAAAGCGCCACCTAATGTTAGAAAGTGAATTTGCATTTTCATTCAGCCTGTCTGCTTCTTTTGTTACCATTAGTGTTGTACATTTTACAAGTGGTACTCACTGCAGAGTCAAATGACTTCCAGTTCCTCCTCCCTGGACGTCTTGCGAGCTAGACATAAGCTCCACCCATTTGCTCTGCAGTGAGCAGCCTCTCAAAGTTTAACCGTTTGACGGAAAGCAAGAACGATTCAGATAATAAGGTATCTGGAAATATTTGTCCGTTTTATTCATAGTTTAAGTATTTCAAATGGATCGCACACAATGTTTGACTGTCTTCTGAGGGTTTCCTACTTTTAGACTAGTAGACTAGTCTTTCCGTTTAAATGACTATGAAAGTAGTCGTAGCGCACATCCCTATTATGAATTTCCCATTTATTTGAGAAATTACCTGACAATTTAACCTATTTATTAATAATCCTGTACATATTTGCATACTTTTTGTTGTTGAAATGCCAAATGTCATGCCAAATGAAAAGATATTCCTATTAAAGATGCATACAGTATATATTTTACACAAAACTTTTCTTTTTTGTTTTTTACAACAGTCCTAACAGCTATATGAATTTTATTCTGATATTATGAAGATTACATTCTGGTTCAAAATAAAATGGCAGTAATGTACACTACCATTCAAAAGTTTGGGGTCAACATGATTTTTTTGAAAGAAATAAAAACCTCAGCAAGGATGCACTGATCAAAATTGACTTTTACAATTGTTACAAAAGATTTCTAGTTTAAATAAATGCTGTTCTGTTCTTTTGAACTTTCTATTCATCAAAGATTCTGAAAAAATATATATATCATGGTTTACCATGATATCTTACAAAACCCCAATCAACCATAATGCAACATATGAGACAATAATACTCAATCTGCACTCTTCAGAGCACTCACTTCAAGAGCTCTGTCCTTCGGAGTGAGTAGGGCACTTTTGAATGAATTCACCCCTAATCTCATTAGCTTGTAGTCGTTGTTTAGTAATGGTAAAGTATGCTCTTTACAGGTGAAGGTTGTCTGGGTTAATGTTCCAGACAGGACGATCTTCTGTGTGTCACTTGACACTGCACTTCTTTGTCACTGTCAATACCGAGACTGTAATGACATGACTGAGGAAGCTCTTACTTTAATTTGCTACTAAGCCAGGTGAATGAAATAGACTAAAATCTGATGATAGACAATTTAAATGATAAAAGCTGCATCAGTAATCAACATTTTTTGTTGTTTCCTTCCTGTTGCAGCCTTGTGAGTCTTGCCTATGAGAGACTTTGCCGTCAGTCGTTGGGCTCCTACAGAGGGGAACGGCCATGACTGCCCATCAACGAACAGCAAGTTGATGGGACGGACCCGTCAATGCAGGTGTCACTGAAGCCACTGCTGGACATCAGATAGAGAGCGGACACTGCAGCCTCTCCGACGAGCAGTAAGACAGGAAGTCCATCAAGCCAGGTGTCAAACTGTTTAAGACCCACCCCAATAATGCCTTAAAGACACAGTACACTACATATTTATGTAAACGAACCTGCAGCAGGAGACTTCTTAAAAAAGCTTGACAAGTTTTCATTTTCCTCTTTATGAGTGAATCAGTGTCTTGCAAGATCAGATGTGAATATTTTCTTATAATAGAGAAATATTTGTTTGGGTGTATTATTGCCATTTGTTTTTTTTTTTGTTTATTGTTTTCTTTCTTTTTTTTTTCTTCTTTTTTTTGTGGTAGGCCTGGTGAAAGCAGTTCAGTATAAGTGAAGGGGAAGTCTACTGTCTGTCTGTGGCAGCCTCTTCCATCTAGTGTTATCTCTTTTCATTTCCTAAACCAAAAGACTGCCAGCTGGAATGGAGAAATTCAGCGGCAGTGCTCAATGATGTCAGTCTGAACGGGTCACACATTTACAGTATGAATGCAGGGTCACATTACCTTCAGCACCAGACTCATTGCTTTTACTCAAATCTTCAACAATCAAGAACAATCCGCTTTTAGATTAGAAGAGCTGTGTCTGCCTTCGTAATCCTCAATGTTTTTTAAGGGATAGTTCACCCCAAATTTCTGAAAATATGGTGATAGTTTATTCACCCTCATTATGTTATTTCAAACCCATATGACTTTCCTTTTTCTGAAAAATATATTAGTGTGTTTTTTTGTCCATTCAATGCAAGTCAATACGTTTGCATTGACCCAAATAATCAATTTTTAATCTGAAATGAAATTTCACTCAGACTATAAGAGATGGTGTAGAACTGAAATAATTCAATGAACAGGAAAAAATTAAGCTCATAAATGATTAAATCTGGCTATTTTCTCAATCGAACTCTTACGAACATATGTAGTGTCATGGAGCGTATGTTTATCTTGTGATCGTGCATATGTTTAAATGTAATGTCTTATTGGTCAGTGGAGGAGACTAAATATATACTAAGTATTGGGTAAAAAGTTTGTCTGACATATAAAGTCATGGACAAAAATATTGGCACCCCTGCATTTCTCCCAGAAAATTGCTGCAATTACAAATGCTTTGGTATTCTCATGTTTATTTCTTTTGTTTGCATTGGAACAACACAAAAAAGCAGAGAAAAAAAGTCAAATCTGAGACATTCTACACAGAACTCCAAAAAATGGACTGGACAAAATTATTGGCACCTTTTCAGAATCTTCTGAAATAATTGTATTTCAAGCATGTGATGCTCCTTTCATTTGCAATTAAACTCAACTGTAACAATTCACAGGAGCTGGCAATATAGAAATCACACTTGCAACCAGTTAAAACGGGGAAAAGTTGATTCAGTCTTTGTGTTGGGTGTCTATGTGTACTTAAGAGTAAAGAATTGTCTGAGGATTTGAGAACCAAAATTGTGGAAAAGCATGGACAGTCTCAAGGCTACAAGTCCATCTCCAGTCATCTTAATGTTTTTGTGTCCACTGTGCACAACGTTGTCAAGAAGTTTACAGCCCATGACATTGTAGCTAATATCCCTTGACGTGGACGAAAGAGAAAAATTGATGAAAGATTGCAACGAAGGATTGTTCAAAGAGTGGATAAAGAACCTTGGTCAACTTCCAAACAAATTCAAGCTGACCTGCAGGCACAGGGTACAACAGTGACAGCTCACACTATCCGTCGCCATCTGAATGAAAAGGGACGCTATGATAGAAGACCCAGAAGGACCCTGCTGCTGACACAGAAACATAAAAAAAGCCAGATTGGAGTTTGCCAAAGCGTACCTGAGGAAGCCAAAATCCTTCTGGGAGAATGTCCCGTGGAAAGATACAGCAGGACAATGACCCAAAGCACCCAAAAACGGTTTAAGACAAACACTGGAGAGCTCTGAAGTGGCCAGCAATGAGTTCAGATCTAAATCCCATAGAGCACCTGTGGAGAGAACTCAAAACAGCAGTTGGGAGAAGAAACCCTTCAGATCTGAAAGACCTTGAGCAGTTGGCAAAAGAAGAGAGGTCCAAAATTCCAGTAGAGAGCTGTAAGAAACTCATTGATGGTTACAGGAAGCAAATTATTTCAGTTATTTTTTCCAAAGGGTATGCTACCAAATATTAAGTTGAGGGTGTCAATAATTCTGTCCTGTCCATTTTTTTTGGAGTTCTGTGTAGAATGTCTCAGATTTGGCTTTTTTCTCTGCTTTTTTGTGTTGTTCCAATACAAATAAATGAAATAAACATGAATACCAAAGCATTTGTAATTGCAACAATTTTCTGGGAGAAGTTGTGCATTATCTTACAGAAATGCAGGGGTGCCAATATTTTTGTCCATGACTGTGTGTCCACTTTTTTCAATATGTGAATCGGATTGCGACATTTTGTTTATATAAACAGAACTTTTAGATTCTGAAATCTGATTGAAATGATTTCAACTGCTTCACAGATGAAAGAAAGTCATTTAGGTTTGAAGCAACTTAATAGAACTTTCATTTGTATGTAAACAATATGTAAACAGTCCCTTTAACACCCCAGAGGAGTAAAACATCAGTAATTGTCATTTGAATAATAGACCTATACGTTTGGTGGCCTTGATGGTCTCTAAGGTGCAGATAAATGATGAAAGTTGAATTGTGGGTGCCATCAGGTTTGGTAGACAGCTGGTTATTCATTTGATTTGGTGCATTACTGGACTGATGCCCAGCGCTCAGATGGTGAGCGGAGTCTGTTTCTCTCTGCCTGCATCCACTTTAAATATCAGTAATAATAACCCACTACAGAGTTTGGTTTATAAATATCAGTTAATCACAATAGGAATAACACTACTCTGCTGTTGTGAACTGGGAATTTTGGTATTGCAGTTCAATTCGCCCCTTTTGCAGTACCCTCTATAAATAGTGCCCTCAAACAGAAGACTGCAAATTACAGTGCCACACAGACAGCATGACAATAAAGCCACATATAAACAGATCTGCAAGTCATATTCCCAGGTAACTAACACTCTCTCACCCTCTCTCTCTCTCTCTCTCTGTTGGGAGACACAGCAACATAAAGAGACGATACTCTCTGTGAAATGACTGTCCCACAATCCTCCCTGTCTCTCTCTCTCTTCATCTCTTACTCCTTTCTCATTCTTTGTCTTTTGCTTTCCTTCCTTGCCTATCTGACATGCAACCAAGCATGCAGACTTATGCACACAGTTGTCTTCTCTTTCTCTGTCTCTCTCTTTCTGTCTGTCCATCTGTTTACTAGTACACAGTACTTTTCTAGTACTCCGAATAGACAACGTGTCAGAATTTTAGGATAAACGTAGTCTGATCTTATAGAATATAAACACAAACAATTTCTAGAATGAACCAGCTGCTTCGTTGTCAAGGAAATACATTTAAGTAATCTGTATGCAAAGTTCTATGGAAGTGTACTATCTATTTTTTTAAATCTAGCCTTGAATATCATATAACCAAAGTCAAACCCTGAAAATCTATGTTCTATGTTTGGACCTCTTTTTTTTTTAATTTTCTTGAGATTTAGACCGAAAAATAGATGTACATGAAACACGACGTATGTACATAAGCAGATGTCTATTTTATTGTGTCCTCAAGGTCACACGTCATTTTAGGCAAATCTACTTTTTGACTGTTAGCCTTCTCGAGTCCCAGGGCCTGTTTTTCACTTGTTCTCTTAATTCCTGATGGTTTTGTGCACCTCGTGGAAGCCAATCCTGCCAGTTGCAGAGTCTCTCTCCTCAGCTCTCTCTTTTTTTAGTGTGTGTGTTAGTTAGTTGACTGGACTCTCTAGCAGAAGACCACTTGCTGAGTGCTTTCATAAACTGAAGCCGAGATCATCAGGTGGATCAGCACCATGAAGCAACTAAACATGGAGCATTGCGTCGTCACATGTTGTAGATCTGCATGTGACTTTAATATGTAAATATGTGTTAGTGCTATTATGATGTCACCACGACACGTCGCTCTGTGCTCGATGCAGTGGATCGGAATGGTTTACATTCAACAAAAGAATTCCTTAACATCCACGATGCGATGCGCATGGCTCTTTTTATTACACTGAGTCAACAGCCAAGAATTACCAGCCAACCGTGAGGAGACTTTGTTACCATGGAGATGCTCTGCCAGTGCTGACTGGTCAGCTGGCTCTGGAGGAAAAGGAAGCTTTGCCCTGTGAAAAAGGAGAATTACCTGCTAAATGAGATAGACCATATCAGCACATCCTCTCATTGATTTGATCGATTATTTTGTTCATATTCAACTTCAAAGCTGCGATTAAACCGTGGCTTATGCGGACTGATTTACACAGGAATATCCAATGCAATGGAGAGATATCTAAAAGCTGACTTATTAGATGCACACACAATATTACCATTATGAATTCAGTTTGACTGTTAGGGATGCACTGACAATAAAACCAATATATATATTTTTGTTTTTTATCTCATGGCTGATAGACAATAAATGGCTGATATTAAAATTATATGCTATTATTTTTTATTTTATTAAAAAATAAAATCAAATGTTCTTAGGTGGTACAAGTGAATTTAGGCTTTGTAGTCACAACATTGTAATGTAGAGGATATTAATTTCAAGATTTGCTAAAGGTGACGTTTAACAGTGTTATTGAATTAATGTTTTTAAAAACGTCAAATGAGCGTTAGATGATGGCAAAGAAGATCTAAATGTAAAAATGGTGGAAACAAGCATGCATAAATATATATTCAATATTGGCCGAGCTATATATCCAATACAGGGGTGTCCAATCTCGGTCCTGGAGGGCCAACGTCCTGCTGAGTTTAGCTCCAGCTTGTCCCAGCTTACCTACCTGGAAGATTCTAGTAATCCTGAAAACCTTGATTGCTTTGGTTCAGGTGTGTTTAATTGGGGTTGGAACTAAACTCTGCAGGACAGTGGCCCTCCAGGAGTGGGATTAGACAGCCCGATCCAGTATATAAATTAAAAACAAATCTCTAATATTGACTGATATATTGTGCATCCCTATTTGATTGCAAAACAGCCAGAATCCCTGCTGCTGTGTGAGAGATACTGAGACAAAATTAAGAGAATCCTTAGAAATGCAACTTAAAATATAACAATCATAGAATACCTGAAACCTTAGCACACCAATGTGATATTTGATGTATCTTGTGGCTTTCATTACAGCATGGAATATATTGTACTGTGTACAAGTGACTGTCTGCTCATTATTAATGGATTTCAGTGAGCTTAGATAAATTCTAAAGAATCATTAGGCTTTTTTTCACTTTTGTAAAGTGTCGTAATGGACAGAGTTACCTGTGTAACGCTTGGCTGCTCACCCTTGTCTCCACACAGTAACGAAACCGCAGGAGAACATTGCTGACTGGAAGAGATCTCTTTCAATTACCAGATCACCTTACTTCTAGTGTCTGGCTTACAGCAATGTATACAGCTACAGGTCACTAACAAAACATAGGCAATCGCACGTCAGAAATATGAATCTAATATCAGATCATTTTGGTAATCACAGGTGGACCTCTGTGTATGTTCACTTCGATGAGAGGTGTGTTGGTGTGTGTTGGGTCAGCTTTTGTGCCTCCTAACAAGCATGCAGAGGGAGATGCGCTCGGTGAGTCTGTGTTCTTACAATGAACAATCCAGACGGCGGGAAAATGTATAGAATCGCCCCCCTCAAAACGTAAATAAATAACCAGATGTTCCTCTATTCATGTGAGTTTTGGATGGGCTTGCCCCTTCTTTCTGCATGATGCTTTGGTTTTGAAAACTTGCATCCTGATTGACGATGTATTTGTGTTATTTATTTATTACTTTTTTTGTATATTGGAGACCCTGTATCATTTCTTTCTTTCTTTCCGTTTCTTTTTTTTGGGGGTTAATTCATCAATCTTCTGGATTTTTCTACATGCATATCATTTTGTAGGCAGCAATATGAGATGTGATGGAAATGAAATGATGTGCAATGTTGAAAATTAAAAAAACAAAACATAATATATTAAATAAAAACAAAGAAGGCCATTTTTTTATCTTTCTTCTGTGTGTGTGCATTTTTGAATTAATCATTTTGGTAATCTAACTCTTCATTATGTTGGCAGTCATCATGCTCCACTTCTGAGAATCAAATCTCCATTTGCATCTGTGACAGTTGACGTACCATGGGTCTATCAAATCCCTCGCCATGTGTTCGTGCTGTCTTCGACTGAGGCCTGTGACTGAGGACAAAGAGTTTTGCCATTATGGGACATTTTCTGCTGCAAGGGCTCACAGACTTGTTTTTGACACCTAATCCTCCAGTCATTCATATACGGCAGCGTTTAAATATTTAACATGGAAGCTGCGTGGAGCAATTACTAGACTCTTGGATTTGCTCCAGACACAGTAGCCGAACTCCCACTGAAGACAATGTGCCTGAGCTCACACCCTGCAAACAAAATAGCACTGCACTGCGCTCCATCCAGGGGTCACACGCATACACTCAAATGTGGCGATGTAAACAAAATAACACTTGAATGCTGATGTGGTCCTTCCCCTTTAACACACATTTACTTGTCCACACCAGTGCATCAAAATAAATGAGGTGTTAATTAGTCCCAGTCTTATCTCCTGCCATTGCTTGACTTCAGGGAAAAGTCACCAGTGGCTGGAGGGCGAGAGTCAACAGGTACTAGGGTACAGGTCACCTTTCTACTTTAATTGTAGATTGTCTCGCTCTCTGTGGGCTTCTTTATTTACTGTAAACTGGAGAAGCTGACATGGAAAGAGACAGATTTGTCTTTGTGTGTTTGCATTCCGCCTTGAAGGTCAGTGCCTGTGGACTCTGGGCTACAGCCACAGGGTGTAAATCAGCACTGGGGTGCTGATATTTATAGACGAGCGCCCATCATTGCTGTCTGTAAAACAGGGGTGAACTTGCCAAAAGACCCAGAACAATCTGTGAGGTCTTCCCGTCTTCGTTTCCACTCCAGCTCGCAAACGCTCGGCGCATCTGCTTCGCCATGCTTACGTAAAGCTTCTGACGTGGAATGTCAGCTGTCACATTCGCATTAGCTGTGTCCGAGCATGTTTGTTACCATTGGCTGGAACAGTCAGGGTGCATATGCTCATTTATGTCGACTGGCTCGCCAATGAGCTAGTCCTGTTTGGTCTGAGGAGAACAATGCTTTATGCATCATCCTCATGAAAGGTCATTGAATGAAACAGGCCATGAAAGTCCTTTGCAGAGTAGTATTATATTTGGTTTGGAGTCAGTCTTGCTGGCTTTGAGTTGGGGCTTGTGGCTGTTTTCCAGGAATAGGCCACATCACTCAAAGGTGTAACATTAAACCTGACACAGGACAATAGCCAAGCACATGGTGGGCATTCTGTAGCGTTCACACTATGAGGGAACGTGGCAATAAACAGCTAGCCTTATCCCTAACACTGCTGGAAACATAATGCCCGGCCCGTTACTGTTCCTGGAAATTCTACACCATTTTATGCTCCAAGAATTTCCTTTAACCTGACTCTCTCTGCGCCATACCCTTGGTCCCTCTCTCTTTTCACTCTAAAAAAACTCCCCCATTCTTAGGTTCCCCCAACTCATCCTCAGATAATGTCCAATCTCTCTCTCCTACTATACTATTGTGCCTTCTTCCTCATCACGAGTCGGTACCCTAATTACCAGCTTTTTTTCCCAGGGCCTCTTCAGACGGCGTTTGATTCTCAACCAATTAAAGTAATCAAGTGATATTCAAAATTTGAATTTGCCCAAAAATGATTGCCGGTCATGGTCCGAGGAAGAGTTAGGCAGATTATTTTCCCCCTTTGGACAGCAACTGAGGAAGAGATCAATTGTGTTTTTACATCATTAATGAGATGCGTGTGTTATAAATGACATATTGTCTGTGATCAGTACTTACGCAATTGTTAAATGCGTAAAAAGACGAAAACGATTGATGAAAAAACAATTTCGTAAACTGAAATAAAATAAAAATGACAAAATAATTGAAAAACTAAAACGAAACGAAACTAACAACAGTTATTGAAAAACTAACTGAAATAAATAGTAGATTAAAAAAAAAACACTGGGTGGATTTTTATCATTATAGGGTGGTTGTGTACACACACTGCCAACACACATTTCAGTTCAAACAACTTGTAAAAGTGCATGTAGCATCCTATGACCCCTTTAATTTTCATTTTAATTATTTAAAATTAATTTAGTTTATTTTAGTGCTGTCAATATTAACTCGTTAACGCATGAGATTAATTTTTTTCAGTTTAACGCGTAAAAAATATTTAACGCAGTTAACGAAGGGGTGGGGCTAAGGTTGGCCACCCCACTCACAACTGCTGCTTCAGTCTCTTTTTTTCTTGACAAGAACTGCATTTATTAAGACGCAGATCATCTTTATGACCACATCAAACGGAAGACTTTTTAGACGTGCACTCCAACTTCACCTCTGCTCCAGGTGCTAATCAAACAAGCACGGAAAAGGTACAGGTGACGAGGGAACTTTAGTAGAACAACAGTGAACTGCGGTCAGATGAGATGTTGTCAGGCCATATGTCAATAAAAACTTATTGAATTTTCCTGTCCTGTCAGCCGTTATACTGTGCTCGTAGCAAGTGCTCTTCAATTGCACGCACAAATGCGGTGACGCACGCTGTATATAAAGTGCAAGAGAAACTATGAGCATGCAATGTTGTAGTTATGTCGTCAGGTAAGTCATGAACTTACCAAAAAGGTGATTAAAGCTACCTTAAAACTGTGCATGCATGTAAGTATTTGTTATACTGTATATGAGTCACATTTAAGAACATGTCTCTGAATTGCAGTGGTTTTTAAAACTGTCCTGGAGCAGCCTAGCACTGTCGCCCTCATCTAACACACCCGATTCAACTCGTCAGCTCATGAGCAGAGACTTTAAGACCTGAAGTGAGTCAGAAAAGGTAAAGAGTTGTGAGAAAATATGATGCGTGTCAGATCCGCGTCATGTTCGGCAGCGGCAGCTCTTAAAGCAGTCAAAATAACCTAATAACTAGCTGCTGTGATGTCTGTTAATCAAAGAACAATAGAAAAAAAGAGGAAATCAATAACTTTTGTAGCTTTAAGGATTCATATATATTTAATTTAGAATTTAGTGTTCGATAACTTTATTCCATTTCTGTATATTTTCTACCTGCTGAAGGGCACAGAAAGCTAAATATGACATTTATTATAATGGATTTATGTGAAGACTGTTTGAAATTCATTCAGTTGTTATTTTCTGAAGTTTAATAAATGTTAAAATGTATAGCTCTCAATTATAATGTAATGTTAAATGGCTATAGTCAATGATTAAATATTAGGTGGAAAAAATTATTTCCTAGAGACATCAGTAGTATTGGTATCAGTGATACTCACCTTAAGTCATAAAAAAGATGCCATTAAACAAATATTAAAAATATACTGTCTTTATGTTGTTTCTACATTAATTTGAAGACTGAATGTGAAATTATTGCAATAAAAAAGTATATTAAAAAACTTCTAAAAAACTAATGTTAATTAATTGTGATTAATTGCAGGAGAAAAAAAATGTGCGATTAATTCGTTGTTTTTTTTTTTAATCGATTGACAGCACTATTTTATTTAGTTTTTTTGTTTTGTTTTGTTGACCAGTGCAGAAGCACTCTCAGAATGCATTACCTTTGATGAATCTCTTTGAATTACAATTCAGTAAAATCCTCTTCCTGACATTCTAATTCAACTTTCTCTGGGGTGTGGCCAATTCAATTCAATTCCAACACATGAATTTGAAGGCAGCCAATAATTCCGAACTTTGACTTATGTTGATGGATGATAGTAATCAAACTGAGTTACTTCACAGTAAGGTGTACAAAGGGCTGACAACATCACTGTAACTACAGTAGACTACATCCCGTAATATTTGCAGAGAGAATATCTGCTGTCTTGGCAACAGAAGCCTCTTTTGAAATGGGTCCCTCCGGCAGCTATGAATATATGTTAGACCAGTCTGGTAGCTCTGCAGGACTATGTGAAGACTCAACTAAATGAGTAGGACAATGGATGACAGAGCAGAATAACAGTCAAGGGACAGTTCCACGGGAATGAGAGAAAGAGATAAAATTGTGAAAGAGTGCAGAAAAAAAAAATGTATGAACAAGAATAGGAGCATGACAGAGTGAATGGAAGTAATGCTCTGGCAGTGAGAGAGAAGACAGTTGATGCAGAAACAATTGAATTGTAAGAGAACAGAACACATAAGACTGCACATACTCAGCCATCCGTAACACACACACACCGCCACGGGCACACGGCACATCCTCAGCCGCTCTGTGCAATTACTGACATCATCCTCAGATCTGATAACTCCATACACGGGACTCATCTTAACCCACCCATAATACCAAACCAGCCTCCGAGAGATAGGGAAATGAAAACCAGAGAGCGTGATTCTATATGACACTCATGCCCTCGCAGCCAGCATGAGGCCTTGAAGAAGCTAATGGGCTGTAGCTTGGAGCTAAGGCTTAGTGACATGGGTAGAGGAGGAGGGAGGAGGGGTTTTTGGAGGGGAATGGAGGTTGGAGCACAAGAGCGTGGCACAGACAGTTTGTGACATGGGAGGCGGGCGCTGTCTTCGATGCACTGGCGGTGAAATGCACCCGCATGAGGTGTGAAGGGAAATTTCTATTTGTTGTCATGGAAACTGCAGTGTGAATTGTCTGGAGCAAAAATACAAGTGGAGGAGAGGAGAGCAGAGGGAAAGACAGATGAGAAGAGAAGAGAAGAGAAGAGAAGAGAATAGCACTGTCGCCCTCATCTAACACACCCGATTCAACTCATCAGCTCATTAGTAGAGACTTTAAGACCTGAAGTGTGTCAGAAAAGGTAAAGAGTTGTGAGAAAATACGATGCGTGTCAGATCTGTCTCATGTTCAGCAGCGGCAGCTCTTAAAGCAGCCAACATAACCTAATAATCCTGCTGTTGTGATGCCTGTTAATCAAAGAACAAAAGAAAAAAAAGCAAATCAATAACTTTTGTAGCTTTAAGGATTCATATATATTTAATTTAGAATTTAGTGTTCGATAACTTTATTCCATTTCTGTATATTTTCTACTTGCTGAAGGGCACAGAAAGCTAAATATGACATTTATTATAATGGATTTATGTGAAGACTGTTTGAAATTCATTCAGTTGTTATTTTCTGAAGTTTAATAAATGTTAAAATGTATAGCTCTCAATTATAATGTAATGTTAAATGGCTATAGTCAATGATTAAATATTAGGTGGAAAAAATTATTTCCTAGAGACATCAGTAGTATTGGTATCAGTGATACTCACCTTAAGTCATAAAAAAGATGCCATTAAACAAATATTAAAAATATACTGTCTTTATGTTGTTTCTACATTAATTTGAAGACTGAATGTGAAATTATTGCAATAAAAAAGTATATTAAAAAACTTCTAAAAAACTAATGTTAATTAATTGTGATTAATTGCAGGAGAAAAAAAATGTGCGATTAATTCGTTGTTTTTTTTTTTAATCGATTGACAGCACTATTTTATTTAGTTTTTTTGTTTTGTTTTGTTGACCAGTGCAGAAGCACTCTCAGAATGCATTACCTTTGATGAATCTCTTTGAATTACAATTCAGTAAAATCCTCTTCCTGACATTCTAATTCAACTTTCTCTGGGGTGTGGCCAATTCAATTCAATTCCAACACATGAATTTGAAGGCAGCCAATAATTCCGAACTTTGACTTATGTTGATGGATGATAGTAATCAAACTGAGTTACTTCACAGTAAGGTGTACAAAGGGCTGACAACATCACTGTAACTACAGTAGACTACATCCCGTAATATTTGCAGAGAGAATATCTGCTGTCTTGGCAACAGAAGCCTCTTTTGAAATGGGTCCCTCCGGCAGCTATGAATATATGTTAGACCAGTCTGGTAGCTCTGCAGGACTATGTGAAGACTCAACTAAATGAGTAGGACAATGGATGACAGAGCAGAATAACAGTCAAGGGACAGTTCCACGGGAATGAGAGAAAGAGATAAAATTGTGAAAGAGTGCAGAAAAAAAAAATGTATGAACAAGAATAGGAGCATGACAGAGTGAATGGAAGTAATGCTCTGGCAGTGAGAGAGAAGACAGTTGATGCAGAAACAATTGAATTGTAAGAGAACAGAACACATAAGACTGCACATACTCAGCCATCCGTAACACACACACACCGCCACGGGCACACGGCACATCCTCAGCCGCTCTGTGCAATTACTGACATCATCCTCAGATCTGATAACTCCATACACGGGACTCATCTTAACCCACCCATAATACCAAACCAGCCTCCGAGAGATAGGGAAATGAAAACCAGAGAGCGTGATTCTATATGACACTCATGCCCTCGCAGCCAGCATGAGGCCTTGAAGAAGCTAATGGGCTGTAGCTTGGAGCTAAGGCTTAGTGACATGGGTAGAGGAGGAGGGAGGAGGGGTTTTTGGAGGGGAATGGAGGTTGGAGCACAAGAGCGTGGCACAGACAGTTTGTGACATGGGAGGCGGGCGCTGTCTTCGATGCACTGGCGGTGAAATGCACCCGCATGAGGTGTGAAGGGAAATTTCTATTTGTTGTCATGGAAACTGCAGTGTGAATTGTCTGGAGCAAAAATACAAGTGGAGGAGAGGAGAGCAGAGGGAAAGACAGATGAGAAGAGAAGAGAAGAGAAGAGAAGAGAAGAGAAGAGAAGAGAAGAGAAGAGAAGAGAAGAGAAGTCACGTGGCAGATCTATTCAGGGGAGACCCTTTCTTTCATTGTGAGATGAGAAAGATATATATATTTTTAGAAATGAACGCACCTTAGGGCTGAGGTGCACTCTTTCACTATAAAATATAAACTGTTATTGCAAAAAGCTCCCTCTTTTGCTCACAGCCAAAGCTTTCAAACAGGCACTACAAACATGAATAATTGGATTTGTCGAGTTTCTGAAGTTGATATGATATATTACTCATGTCTAGTTGCAGATATTCATATAGGCTGTATATTCTGAGGCGCTCTTCTCACAGCGGAACAGGTGTCGGGTTACGTTTATTCCGATTGTGAGCTACTGAATGGTACATTCATGCCTCTGAATAGTGCATGAACACAATCGTGCAGAAGCGCTGTGCTTAAGCGGCTCTATCTCAGAGGATTTAGACTGGGGGGTGGGACGTATATTTCCAATGAGTGCTCAGCAGAGTGATATATAAGGGTGTCAGGCATTGTCAATCATCTACAATGGATATTTCCATTTGCCAGCTCAACCTTTCGGAGCACACAATGCGCCCGGTCCTTTTGGAAAGGCCTCTGACTGATGCACAAACGCACCACGGACATATAGACGCACACACTTTCAAAGGCTTCTGCCACTCATCGGGGGCTTGGGCTGAACCTGAGCAGCAGGAGTCGGCTTGATATTTTTAGCTGTGACACCCCTGACCTGCCAGTGCCCTCATCACCCTAGGTGGCCATGCGTGTATGTATGCATGTGTGTGCGTGAGACTGGGGGGGGATTAGAGATACAAATTAAGTTTCAGAGCAAATGGGAATGAAAGTCACTCTACACAGCTCAATTACTGTTTAGAAATGATCTTAAAACAATGCCACAGAATTCCCAAATCATGTTGGTCGGCCATAACAGTGCCAGTTTGTTGGCCATAACAGGAGATCTCCAACCTTTCACATAAATGTTAAAAATATCTAATATATAATATTAGATATTTATATCATCCAAATACATTATATAATAATTAAAATATTTACATTTTAACATCATAATATTGACATCTATCTATCTATCTATCTATCTATCTATCTATCTATCTATCTATCTATCTATCAAATGAAAAATGGATTATAAAATAATGGTGTAGCGTCTGGACCAATCAAACACCCAATATATATTTTGTTAGCTATATTTAACAAATACTCTGTAACACCCCTCAGTTAACAAGCCATATGAGGACCTATGGACCCTTCCCCCGAAATGCGTCTTAACACCTCAGAAAGACACCAGGCCCCCGGTCATCATGGCAACCAACGCTGATATCACTGGTTTTATTGCCCAAAGGAATGTGGGTAGAGGAAATCACTACCTTTTCCATAGGAAGAGACACAATGCACAGTAAAAATTGACTCTTCTCTAATTAATTAATAGGAAAACCTTTCTTTGAATGAACACACATATCCTTAAGATCATTGTGTATGTTGTTACTGTCCTTGTATATTGCCTCTTATATTGTATACTGTTTTATGCAGGCTTATGATGGAACCACACTCGTTCATGACATCTTACCTATATGTAATCCTACCATGTTCAGTATCTATGAATTCGCCTTCTGATGA
>NW_015546101.1:2313914-2365807 GCF_001515605.1 Sinocyclocheilus anshuiensis | reverse complement strand
TTTTCATCAACCAACTTCAGCAAAGATCAACTTGAGCCTTCAGATTGCATCAAGCCTCTCTTTCAGACAGGCAAGACATGCAAGTATCAAACTTAATGTATCAATTAATAAGACTTTATAATTAATTATAACTAGTTATGATTAATTATTCATATTTCCCCTTGAGCTGATTCGCTACAATGGCATATACTGTAATTCAAACTGATTTCTTTTTTTGAATACTGTTTTTTACTGTTTTGCCTTTTTGAAATAAAATGCTTAAAAATGCGGTGGATTTCTATCAAAAGTACTCTTCATACTTTAATTTGATTTAGTATATAAATTATAATTAAATGCATTAAAATACATTTTAATTATTATTTAAATATTTACATATTGATTTAATGATAATAATAAAGTACTCTTCATACTTGAATGTGATAGTATATATTTATTATAAATGCATTAAAATACATTAAAATATATTATAATTATTTTAACATTTACACATTAATAATAATAATAATGAAAAAGTATTATTGTAAAACGTACATGCATATCTCTGTTTGAGTGAAATAAATAGTATTATATATATATATCTCTCTCTCTCTCTCTCTCTCTCTCTCTCTCTATATATATATACATATATATGCGTGTGTGTGTGTGTGTGTGTGTGTGTGTGTGTGTGTTTGTGTGAAATATAAGTTATAGATTTCAAAACAGCTTGTTTTGAGGGAACATTATATGAAAAGTTTGAGATTAATAGCACAAAAAATGTATTACAACCATTCACGGTCTTACCTTAAATGCACTATAAGTCACTTTAGATTAAAAAAATGGGCTAATTTAAAACAGATATCAAATTCGAGTCTTGTTTACAGCCATGCTAAGTTGAGCAGTGGTCATGTGATCACTTTCATGTAAAAAAACATTCTCTCTTGTACACTTATATGATTAACAGTGGGCAGACATTTATGAGAGCTGCAGCATAAACATTTCATGTTGAAGGGGTTCAGCTTTGGATTCGGATTTCAATGAGGAATGTTCGGAGGAGGTTGAGATAATGCATGGGGATGATGTGGAGAAAATGGGAATTTTGCAAGTGTTTTGATCCTACAGTGAGTCACTAGCTGATTACGATGAGGACAGAAGAGTGTGTGGTAATTTGGGATGAAATAACAACGAAGTGACAGACTGCATGCAGAGAACATCTCTTGGAGAGGCTGCAATGCAAGTGACGTGAGCGTTTTATGCAGGCGTGTGTGGTTTGATTGGCAGGACAGTTTAAGGATTATCTGAATAAGTGTCATAGTTTCCTACTGAAGTTATGCCATGTTGAGATTTGCCCCTATGTTGAGACATGCTGTGGAGCTCATTTTTAGAATTCCTATTTAGCATTTATGGTGCATATAACTGCAGCATTCAGTGATGAAGTGTGTTGCATAACAGAGGTTCCCAAACTATTTTATGCTAGGACCTATAGAGGTAATGAATCTTAAGGCCCACAAAAATTGTTTCAGAGTGAAATATGAGAATATATGCATTTGTTCTCTCATAGTTCACTTTTTTAAGTTTTCTGTGTCATACTATTAAATTACGAATGCCTACATTTCAATTTCATTGTATTACTAAGGGTTATGATAAGCTATAAAAGATACAGATAAAGATAGAATATATTTTGCTGTCATGGTTGCATAGCAAATAAAAGCCGGATAATGGCTTTATTAAAGTAATGATACTTTGACATGAAATTTGCAAGTAAGCGAGTCAAATGCTAAATCATTAGCTGCTCTGATAGGTTTGGTGAGTTTATTTGTCAGAAGTTTTCATCAGACAGATTCAAACTGGTAGCTTATGAGTCTTTTTTGAATTATTAATTCTTGTAAGGGTCATCTGTTTATGAATCGGAATAGACAGGTTGTGCTGTATGATTTTTGTTTAGAATAAGAAGAGTAGTGCAACTGAAAAGTGGTTTATGAAACATTGATCGGTCTTGTCAAAAATATTCCAATACAGGTTATGCCCACCAAAAAACTTTTCATAATTTCTTTTGTATTTCTTGAATGCCATGAACGCATTCTAAAAACATTGCGTCACTTATTTCCACTCTGCGACCAATTATTAATTTCCACTCTGTGAAAAACACTACCCAGAGGTGTAACTTTGGAAATGTTGTCCTGCGTTTTGTTGCACGTCTAGTGCAAATCTAATTTTGGAGTGTGCAGGTAAGTGGTATGCAGTGTAGTGTTGAGTTGAGCTGTGTTGAACTGTGTTACACTGTGCCTTCTTAGCTTAAGCTGCTCTGAGGGAGCTGTCAGTCAGCCCTGTATATGGCTGAGCAGCTCACAGGCATGGGGCATATCATTCAGCCTTACAGAGAGAGCAAGTGAGAGAGAAGAGAGAGACAGAAAGAAAGAGGGACACTAACAGTTTCCAGTGGGAGCAGAGCAGTTCACTTCCAGCCTCACACTAGAATACCAATTCATTCATCAAAGACTCAAACCACACACACACACACACACACACACACTCTTTCATTTTGCCATGTATAAATCTATTTCAATGACACAGACTACATATTGCCCCCAAACAGTGAGTCAAGTCACAAATTAATTTCTTATTTATTATGGATGCTGAAAGTGCCCCTATTATGCCATTTTTAAGGTTTCTAATATTGTTTTGGGAGTCTCCTACAATAGGTTTACTTGCATGCAAGGTAAAAAAAAAAAGCGCTTTCGTTTTTTAAAAATATGCATTTAAAGGGTTAGTTCAATCAAAAATGAAAATTAGCCCATACATTTCTCACCCTCAAGTCATCCTAGGTGTATATGACTTTCTTCTTTCAGACGAATCCAGTTGGATTCTTCTTTCAGACGAATCCAGTCGGAGTTATATTATAAATTGTCTTTGATCTTTCAAGCTGTTTAATGCCACTCAGCGGGTGTTGCATGCATCAGTCCAAAAGCACTTAATTAAAATGCGCCCATCCATAAAAAAAAAAGTGTCTCACATGGCTCCGGGGGGTGAACAAAGGTCTTCTGTAGCGAATCGATGCGTTTTTGTAAGAAAAATATCCATATTCAAAACGTAATAATCACTTTAATGTCGCTTGCGCCAGCAGTTGTACACGGAAGCAGTTCCGTGCTGATGAGGTATGAGGTCAGTGCTGCGCATGCGCCGGTGAGTCTCATGAAAACCAACGTTTGTTAACAGGAGCAAAGGAAGCAAAGTTTCCTTACTTTAGCAAAGGAAAACCAGTCTCCTCTTGGCTTATATCGAAATCCTCCGACATTCTTCTTTACAAATCCTAATTTTGTACTTCTAATTAGTGACCGTTGTTTTGTTTTGATCTCTCCGCTGCGTTTCCGCGTGCGTCACTTCTGAGCGGCGCATGTGCAACGCCGACCTCCATACGTCATCCGCCCGGAACTGCTTCTGTATTCAGTGAGCGCAAGCTACATTAAAGTGATTATTACATTTTGAATATGAATATTTTTCTTACAAAAACGCATCGATTCGCTACAGAAGGCCTTTGTTCACCCCCCCGGAGCCGTGTGAGACACTTTTTTTTATGGATGGGCGCATTTAATGAAGTGCTTTTGGACTGATGCATGCAACACCCGCTGAGTGCCATGAAACAGCTTGAAAGATCAAAGACAATTTTTTATATAACTCCGACTGGATTCATCTGAAAGAAGAAAGTCATATACCCCTAGGATGACTTGAGGGTGAGTAATTTATGGGCTAATTTTCATTTTTGGTTGAACTAGCCCTTTAATATCACCTCATTTTCCAGTGATTCTCAAACTCCCTGAGATTAGAGAAGCAGTCGTCAGCAAAATGACAGGAACACAAAAAAGACTTGGGTTGTACTGCTGTTGTACAGTGGGGGAAAAAAAAAAGATTATTTTTTAACCACTGATTCTTTGCAGCCTCATCTTTTGGAAGTGAAAATAAAACAAATTTACTATCAAATTGTAGGACACGGTGTCTTCTTGAAATTCTGTTAACCACACAAACAAGCTACAGTGTTTGAGAGTGGGTCAAGTTGTTCACAGCCGGCCAAATATGCAAATGTGTTACCCCGGGACGTGTAGCCATCAAGGAAGTGGGATTCGAATTACTGACGACTTGTTTAGGCTGTTCAGAGTCAATTCTTTCTTTTGGGAGACAATAACTTTATTTATGGTGCACTTTCGGCTTTACAGCTTTGCAGATCGTTTACATTCACATTCACAGCTACATTACACACTGCATGAAAGGCAATACTCGAAATAGAGTAATAGGGGCACTTTTATTTGATAGACTGCAAAAGACAAGCTCATTTTGACCCCCAAACCAAATAAGTCTTTGCTAAAAATGGCCTGACTTTTTTAAAGATCTTTTCCTCCTTTTTCATGGACAGAAATAGAATAAAATGGCTTGCGGGAGAAACAAAAGGCATCCTCCTGTTGGAATACCACACAGGCTCCGCCTGTAAGCATAAAATGAGCATTGATAAATTTAGCAGACTTACGTAACCATTCCTTCCTCAAATTCAAACTGATGAGGCAGGGAAAGATATTTATTCCATTCTACAGTGCTTCTATGCTAATGAATAGTGGAGAGGCTTTGAATGTGCCACACTGTGCTGGCTAAGTGACAGACGGAGAGGTGCTGGGATTGGACTTGGCTAAGCTCAGATCCACATGCTGTCTCTGTGATGAACAGGACTACCTACAGAGGGTCTGCTGCCTTGGCCGTGGAACGGAAATAAATAAATAAATTCATATAAAAAGATCTCACATGCTGGGTTGAGATCTGCATTCACTGTTTCGGCTACAAACATTTTGCCTCAGTTGAAGTGCTGAGTTCTAACTCCATCTGGAATGCTTGAGTGTGAAAGTGATGCAGTGACGTGCAAGGTAACACACAGCGCACACACTAAAATGCCGCCTGAACACCTGTTTATTGTCTCGCATTTGCAGAGATTTGTAAACGAGCGTTCTAACATCCTAATTCTAGGTAATGGCTGGTTAAAAATGCTCAGATGCTAGCGATTCCTCAAGGTGAAGTGAGAAGAGCACGGTAAGGTTAGACCAGAGGAACTCTCTCTCCATCTTCACCGCATCTACATCTATTTCTTATTGGCATCATGCCTAAAAATGTTTACAAGCCATCACTGCTGTAAATCCCTCTAAAACATCCATCCTGTGGCTACTCACCCAGAGCTGCTCCAGGGTCTACTTATCTTATGAATGTGTACAAGGTGTGTGTGCATAACTCACCCTCTCTGCTGCAGTCACTCCCAGGAACATAATATGTGATCTTAATGTGCTCTTCAGCTATTCTGTCAAACTGCCTGCGCTGACTCATATATCTAAAATTTAGGAATGTAAGAACAGTTGACTTGTGGTGATAAAGTGCGCCTGTGTTATCATGAGCCAGAGGAATAATAACTGTAATATATTGTACAGAAGCAATGTTTTTAATGCATTATAAAATATTGGGGAATAAAGTATGTTTTTAGCCCAGCAAGAATGCAGTCTGGTACTTACGAACTTGATAAATGTACAAATCAGCTAATTACAGAGAACAAATAAACCAGCAAGTTAAGCAAAATGCTATCTATCTATCTATCTATCTATCTATCTGTCTATACTGTATATATATATATATATATATATATATATATATATACATACTACTGTGCAAAAAGTCTTAGGCCACTAGTTTTTTCACAACGACAACAACAACAACAAAAAGGTTTAAAGTCGGTTATTTCAGTCTTTTGCTGTAGTGTGTGAGTAGGAAATATCAGTTTACATTTCCAAACATTAATTTTGCCATTAATTGTAATAATCCTGTAATAATTGTAATAAAGTGAGATTTTTGTATGCACAAGGAGTCTGACAACATCCAGTGTTCCACAGAGAGATCTGATCTCACCATCATACTATACTATAATACAGCTTAAAAGCCCTTCAGTCACTGCAAGTGAACTGAACTATGCTATTTTCCTGTAGTTCTAATGGTCTTACAGTATATGGGTTTTCTGTGATGCTTTTTGTCATCCTATTTTATACTATGGCTGTCTGATTCAGCAGACCCTGAGAAAAGTCAAGGTTCATCTGACACTTCAGATCGAGGCATGACAAACCCAGGGTCACATCGTCTGGTCCTTATAGAGCAGGGAATAAGGAAACTACTAAAATAAATTCAGATAAATTCAGTAATAAATTCAGATAAAGATAAAGGCATGAATAGCACTATGGATAACATATATTTTTTTTAAAGCAGCTATTGTATTTGATGCAAAATGTTTTATTACAGTGCAGACTAACAGCAGGATGGCAAATGAAAACAGGAAAGGCCTATAAATAAATCAAGAAATAGAATAAAGACTGTTTATACAGTATGTTTACTTTATTGTATTTATTTATGCTATCAATGTATTCATGATGGAATCTAATTCTAAAGTTGAATTTACTTTAGACCTCGATTTTGTTGCTTTATTTTTGTTTAAATCATTTTCATTAGAAACAAAACAGAGCCCAAATAACCAGGTTATAAGTAAAGACTGCTAAACTCCTGTAAGCACTCTTAAAAACTAAAGGAGAATTTGATATCTGCCACTTGAGAAGTCACTGTAAGTGTTTCAACAGGGCAGCGGTCATGAACCGGCATTACTCTACACAGCTACAATCATTCAATCTGTCTTCAGTCTAAAAGACACTCTCTTGCTTCAGTGCGAAACGCCTTCAAGATTCAGTAGCAGCATGAGACTGCTACTTGGCGCCAGTCACCAAGACGGAGAGGCCTTGCAAGCTTTGGCACAGGAGGCAGATGGAGAGTTGTCTCGTACCCAGTGGTCTTCCCTCAGGAGGCTGCCACAACACAAAGATGCCAGCGGCTCCACCACGGAGATTTCACAATCATGACACACATGAGAATATAACAACCAGTTGTGCATTTCACATTCTGCACTCACATAGGGCTAAGTACCATGTGGGACTGAACACTACTCTTTAAAAGTCTGGGGTCAGTAAGATTTTTGAATGTTTTCGTAGGTTTACATGCAGCCTTTGGCTTGCAATTCCTGTCATTGCAAAGCTGAAGTTTTAGCAGCCATTACTCCAGTCTTCAGTGTTACATGATTCTACAGGAATCATTCTAATATGCTGCTTTGGTGCTAAAGAAACATTTTCATTATTTTCTATTTTGAAAACAGCTGTGTGGCATTTCTCATGAATAGAAAGCCTAAAGTACATACACTGAAAAAAGAAAAAGAAAAAGAAAAAAAAGAGAAAGTGGGTCATTTTCCTTTAATTTTCTACCAGGACAATGTCCGGTAATTTTACAGACATTTACGCTAACTCTAAAACACAACGCAATTAAGTGCAAAATTCAAAATACAGGTAAAACACCTGTAAAAATAAACTGAAATAGAAATCTTTTGTAACATTATAACTGTCACTTTTTTATCAACTTCATGCATCAAAAAAAAAAAAAAAAAACTTTATCACAAACTTTTAAACAGTAGTGTATATTATTAGACCTTACTTAGTATCAGGGTTATAGTTAAAAATAAAACCATTAAAAAATTGTTACTTGAAATAAAATAAAATTTACCTTAAAAAAAATATAAAAAACCCTTAAACTTATATTATTTCAGCTAGTTATCTTGATGCACTTAAATAAATAAAACTGAAATAAAAAGTAATTAAATCTATATAGACATACAAAATAATAAAAAGAACAAAACAACAAAATTACTAAAACTTTAAGTAAAATAATTATGAAAACAGAAAACTAATTCAAAATATGAATGAAAACTGTAATAGTATCTCAGTCATACTAAAACAACACTTAGTATCACTTTAACAAAAAGAAAGGCAGAATAGCGTTATGTCCAGTGATTTCTAGGAGATAAGTAAACAGGGAATGGTGTTCTGCATTGACTCACACATGCTGCAAACAGATGGCACATTTGTCCTTAGAGATGCTTCTCACATTTTTATCATTAACATATTAACAAAGTGTATGCAGCAGCTTTTTTGTTTTAATAGTGGGTCTATGAGTTTTACTCTTTGGCCAAGGCAGTTGTCTCCAGTGGATGATGTTACGCTGTCATTGCATCACATCTGGGCAAAATGTATATGATCTGGCTCCAGTGAATCATAAAAGGGTAACTTCTGAATGTCGAAAAACTCTCTGCAATGCCTTGACTTTCAAATATAATGCTTGTCATTTAGTGTAGTTGGCTTCACTTTGGCTGTCTTGGCCCAATCAAAAACGGCTCTAATTTGATTGTAAACTCGCTGGCTGGTTTCAGACTTAAAGAGTGTGTACCAAGGGTCTGAGAGTAACGCAATTTCAATTCTCTGTGTGTATGTGCTGTACATGTGGAAGAATTGACAATAAAGCAGACTTGACTTGACTTGACTTGGTTTTTAAGAGTGCAATATTACAATGTATTATTTTCTGCAAATGTAATGCAGCGGCCCAAAAAGCTTCAAGTTTACCATTCACTTGCCCTTTCCAGAATACTGCCAATGTGTCTCTTTGTGATAAACTGATCCCCTGTCAAGGCAAGTTTATTTATATAGCACACGTCATACACAATGGTAATTCAAAGTGCTTTACATAAAGGGAGTTAAAATAATCATAAAAATAATCACAACAATAAAAGCAGAGAATAAATATTTTAAAATGATTAAAACATTGATTTAAAATGAATTAAAACAGTTAAGAATAATAAAAAAAAATGAGGATACATAAAATACGTGCGATCATTCGAACATAGCACAGTGCTCATTCAGTAAATGCACAGTCTGAAACAAAGCACATCCAAATCCAGGCCACATCCCAGCCAGTATCTGAATAAAAGCCAGCATCCTAGTCTCACCCACTTCAGACCTGCAGTGACATATGTATCCCGCTTGCCCTTTCTCATACATCACCAAATCTCTGAGTGGAACACGGATTCAAAGCTAATAAAGGTCTTATCAAATCACTTAAAAGGTTAGTTCACTCGAAATTGAAAACTGTGTCATTTTGTACTCACCCTCATGCTTTTTTATTTTGTGACCAAAAAAAAAAAAAAGGTTTAGTCCATATGACTCACAACCACACAATTCTAAATATTCTGAAGTTATAGGCTTTGAGTGCAGAACAGATGTTAATATGAAAATATTCTTAATTTATGCAACCGTTTAAAAGTTTGCAGTCAGTATGTTTTTTTTTAACAAAAAATTGATACTTTTTTTTAAGCAAGGGTACATTAAATTGATCAGAAGTGACATTTTTAATGTTACAACAAATTTCTATTTCAAATAAATGCTGTTCTTTTCCTAATAAATGTATCAAGATTTCCACACAAATATTAAAGGGATAGTTCACCCAAAAATGAAAATGTGATGTCATCATATGTGTTCTACTGAAGAAACAAAGTCACCTACATCTTGGATGCCCTGGGGGTAAGCAGATAAACATCAAATTTTCATTTTTGGGTGAACTATCCCTTTAAATGGCACAACTGTTATAATATTCTGTTTGATTTTAATGAGACCAAATCAGAACATTACAATGATTTCTGAAGGATCATGTAACACTGAAGACTGGAGTAATGATTGCTGAAAATTCAGCTTTGCCATTACAAAAATAAATGACATTTAAAAAAGAAAGTAGTATTTAAATTAATAACATTTCACAATATTACAGTTTTTACTGTTTGCAGCCATTGGTGAAAATGAGACTTGTTTAAAAAAATCTCAAACTTTTGAACAACAGTGTTATTATAATAATTTAAATACTATTAGATATTATTCATTGGTATTCATTTAAATATGTCAACGTGTGTTGTGTCAGTTTGACATGACCAGTCATCACTGCTATCTGACGTTACATGTCTACGTCCCATGTCTGAACAATACATTTATCTGACCTCTCTGCATGGACCTATTCCACATTATTCTATTGTTCTGTTGTAATATTTTGGCACTGTTCTGCACAGATAGTCTGAGCCAGGAATCCTTCACTCCCTGCAGCCACCAGCCAAAGCACATGAGTGCCACGGCAACCATTTCATAACGACAGTCATCAGTGAGATGTGGATGAGTTTGTGGGCGATAAACTCTTTGGCTGACTCTAAATAATGACATATAGCAGAGGTCTATTCTGACCTTCTCCCGTATCGCTCTGTGAAGATGAATACACCTGGACTGATTTATAATTCAGAAAAACTTTCGGAATGAACATGAATCATTTACACTTACATTTACATTTAGTCATTTAGCAGACGCTTTTATCCAAAGCGACTTACAAATGAGGACAATAAAAGCAGTCAAAACTAACAAAAGAGCAACAATATATAAGTGCAAATGACAAGTCTCGGTTAGCCTAACGCAGTACACGTAGCAAGGTATATATATATATATATATATATATATATATATACTATACACGTATACACACACACAAACAAACAAAGAAAAACAAGTAGATAGAATAGAAAAAATAGAAAGCTAGTGTTTTTTTTTAAAATAAAGAATAAAAAATAAAAAAAGATAAATATAGATAAAGTAGAATTAAAATAGAGTGTTAGAGTTAGAATCATTTGTTCTTTGGTTGTAAACTTTACATGAAAATGCATGTTTTTTTTCTGTGTACATTTTGATTGATCTTGACTGTATTCAGATATTTTATTAAACACTATATAACACTATAACATAACATAACATAACATATAACATAATATAATTCTAAAATGCATTTCTATGATCCATATATTTTTAAATGTACATCTTAGTGAGTTGTACTTCTTGAAGAAAGCTTTAAAGAAATCTCCAGCCTGTAGAAGGTTTTGTCAGTACAACGGCCCTCCAAATGTGTATCGGGCACTCTTTTACTGGTCCACTTCACTTTGTGTAAATGACTGGGTCGCTCTTCCTCTCTGTTGAGCTCCCAGTAGTCCGTCACAGGTTAAGCCTTAGGCAGCACTTAGCTTGGTTAAAGTCATGTCTGATATTTACGTGGTTCAAAGCAGCAGCAGAGACATAATCTAACCAATTTGATTAAGCAAAAAGGCTTGAGTGCATATGTCTCAAATTGCTTTAACTAAAAAACTATGTGTTTATCTAAAATTTTAGCGAGCAAAATCTAGCTAGCTTAGTCTTATGCAATCATCATAGACATTGCTTGGATATTGGGTAAATGTTTTTGCCTGCGTTCGATGAGCGTGTGTGCACTTTGGGATCCCTCCCACAATGTTGGCTCCTCAAGAGCAGTCAAACGCCCACCACAGACCTATCTCTTTATCGCTCCCTCGTGTTCATGTTAGCACCAACTTATGCACAGGAACACTGTGTTGATCACTTGATAAATATCGTGATTTCAAAGGCAAAGCTTCTGGCCTATTTAAAGAGCAGGTTCATTCGGTCTATTGCAAATTAGCTCTGTTGCAGCCATGCACATTATCCTTTTTACAACCTCGCTCTGTAAGCTACCAATGAAACGAGCCACTGAGTCACTTCAGCTGAACACCAACTCTTCAGTGAGCATACAAACGCACATATGAGTCATCATTATCCAGCCAATATGTGGCATGACATCACAGTTTTCATACAGCACTCCAAAGTGTGTTGAATAAATTAATCCACAGTTGTTCGGCTGAGAATAAACAACTCTTTGGGAGATGTTAAATGACTGCATTTAAAATTGTGGAATGAAAATGGTATTGTTTCAGTTTTCATCAGCAGAGCTGTTGTGTATCATCTGTTGATCATTGGAGTTTTCCCTAAATGTTTTATATATTGGCCAGTAAAGCATGGCACTAGCAAATGGGTTTGATTTTCAGGGAATGCATGAACTGATAAAATGAAAGTCGTTTTGGTTAAAAGCGCCTGCCAAATGCATCTAAAAGCTATTAAGCTGGAGTATCAAAAAATAAGTAGGTCACTCACTACAATAGAAAGCAGGCATGTCCATTGAAAGTGTACACACACAATTATGTACCATTACATGTGCCTGAATGAACTGTGTGCTTGAGTTTGATGTAAGACTCTGTGAGGCTGATGGCGTATACTTTCACATGACTGACAATAAACTGACTGGCAGTTTGTTGACTAAATTCTTAACTGTCATTTTGCATTTGGCATAAAGTAAAGGTTTGTTGGTAAGATTTTTAAAATATTTTGAAAAGAAGTCTCTTGTGCTCATCAAGGGTGCATGTATTTGATCCAAAAGACATTAAAACAGTGATATTGAAATATTATTACAATTTAAAATAACTGTTTTCTGTTTTAATATATTTTAAAATGTATTTTTTCCTGTGATGATGGCAAAGCTGATTTTCAGTATCATTACTCCAGTGTCACATGATCCCTCAAAAATCATTCTAATATGTTAATTTGGTGCTCAAGAAACAATTATTATTATCATCAGTTAAAAATAGTTGCTTAATATTTTGTGGATACTTTATTTTTCAAGATTTCTTGGTGATTTATTTGAAATATCTTGAAAAATCTTAGGTAACTTTATAAATGTCTTTACTGTCACTTTTGATCAATTTAATGCATATTTTCTAAATAAAAGTATTGATTTCTTTTTTTTTAATTGTACTGACACCTAACTTTTGAATGGTAGTTTACATATTTACAGAACAACAACACCCGGACTCTGTTTTAATCATTCTCAGGGACTACTGAAGGGTCCCCAGTTTGTGGATATTCCTTTAGAAGAGGAAGACTCCTCTGATGAAGAGTATCGGCCTGATGAAGAGGAGGAGTATGAGACAGCTGAGGAGGTTGAAGAGAATGATTTCCGTATGATTTGGTTTTGTCTTCAGTGAGTTTGTAGAGACTGTTTGTGTGTGTGTTTGGTAGACTCTTCTGGAAAGTGACTTTGAGAACTCATCATCGTCTCCACGGTGCAGTCGAGTGAACCTCCACAGATCACACTCTGAACATGAGGAGGATGGAGCCAGCAGCTCTAGACCGGTAAGACATACGTACATGGACATGCTATAGCTAAAAAGTAATACAGTTTTTCAGCTTTTTGTTTATTTTCATTACCATAGCACTACACTACCATTCAAAAGTTTAGGGTCAGTTAGATTTTTGTAATTTTTGTAATTTAAAACAACTCTTTATATATATATATATATATATATATATATATATATATATTTATTCCTTATTTTACTTGTTCTATTTTTAATTTTTTTTTATTATTATTTTTTTTTATTATCTGTGTTTTTTTGTTCTGTCACTGTCATTCTGTTACACTGTGGAAGCTTCTGTCACGAAAACAAATTCCTCGTATGTGTAAACATACCTGGCAATAAAGCTCATTCTGATTCTGATTCTGATAATATATGTGCATCTGTTTTTTTTTTTTTAAATAAAGCACTTTGTTTTGCCTAAAAATACTACCAAAACAGGATAAGGTGAAGTCTGTGCCTATTACCATTATAAATCTCTGATCTTTATACAGAGAAAAAGAAAAGACACTCAGATATATAGAATGATAGAGATGTACTGAGTAATTAAAAAAAAATGTAAATGATAAAATCATAGAAAAACAGTTAAAAAGAACATAAGAGGTCAAAAGGACAATGCCAGCATGGCGGATGTAGTTCATTTTGTTGGTTATCTCAAGGGGTCAAGTGTGTCAGACAGGCTTCTCTTCCTGTGTAAGCAGATGGTTCTTGGCCAAAATAAGCTGCAATGTGGACCAGATTATTGCCAAAGATCTGGCTAGACGAGAATATCCCACACGTAACCTTACAATGACGCAAGTAAATATTTTTTGTATTAATACCTCTCTGTGGTGCTGAATAATTAGTTTGGCTTGGACTAATTTTTTCTCTGGTTCCAATAAAGACCAGATGTGTTCTCCTTTTCCTCTGTGAATGTGTGTTGTTAAGAGCAGTGATGACTGAGAATCTTGCTTGATTGCTAGTAAGGTGCAGAAACTCTGTAAATGTTTCCTGGCAGGTGGTTAGTTCCTGGCTAGTTTCCTAGCTGCCATATCCTTGCTGGGTTCGCCCAGTTGTTTGTGTACAGTAAATGCCAAGAAAGGCCTGCATTCACAGAGAATTATTGGAAAATTACAATCTCTTCTTAGGGAGGTTAAAAATTACAAACCAATATACAGTTTAAAACATTTTGTTAGTGTATGATGTTGAGTATAATTGATGACAGTAATGATAAAACATTTTTTTTAATAAAAAAAAAAGATGCTGTATGTATGACTTGATGTTTAGCTTTATCTGAATCTGCTTCATTTTATTTAAAAATGATTCCCAAAAAGGTGACATTAACAAGTACATTTGTTTTTATACATTTGCAATGATGCCTCAGGCTGTAATATTCACTGTACTTTTCAGGTGAGGTCAAAAAGTAGAGCTGCCAAGAACAACTTTCAGAGCTTTTCTAGATGTCTGGACTGATCTTCAGGCTCACTTTCACTTGACTGAAGAACATAACCCTTACCTTAGACAGATTTTAATGAATTTAGTCAATTATCAGCATTAATTCCAGCGATACATTCTACTGATAAGAAGAGGTTTAGAGCTGAAACTCTGTTGATTGAATCTCAGGCTGAGCTAAGCTCACCAAAATGGACTCTCTCATTTTCTATCATCCTTAATTCTTTCATTTCTGAAGCCTGGCTCCCAGACCAAATTTTCTCAATAAACTGCTTCACGTGGCATAAGAGTGGGTTTTTGAAAGACATGTAATAATAGCATCAGGCTTTCCAAAATCCAAAAGTTGTGTTTGACGACAGCAGCCTGTTTTTTTGTTCACAGTGGGCCCTTATGTCACCTGGCTGTAGGCCTGGAGGATATTGTGTGAGTTTTGGCTCTTTGGTACGCTGTGGTAGTCTGCGATGTGATGCCAAAAATAGATAAAGCTTTCCTCACTGGACTGGAAAAAAAAAATTATAATAATATGGCCTAGTGCAAATCCCTCCAGATCTATTGTTTTCTAGGAGAGGATAAAAGAGTCAGGGCAACTGTGCTTGACTCCATTCAGACGACGGGTTGCCCTTATAGATTCATCACAAATGTGCTCTACTGTGGGTACGCATCTAATACTCACACTTTCAAACTGATTTAAAACTAGGAAATGATAAAACATAACTGACAGCAAAAAAATTAAGAATGCATTTGGGCTGGTCTTTGATAACTAAAATGTCAGTTCTCCTTTTGCTCCTTAGGCACATTCTTGTTATCTCATGCAGAATACCGTAAAACAGGAAATTCAGCATTTTTTTGTCATAGAATGTTCAACTGTATGAATGAATGACAGGTTGTTTAGATGGAAAGTCATTATTTTATTGGAGGCCTGTTCTTGTAAAGCTGTACGTTCTTTTGGTCACTGTGTAGAACATAGAACATAGAACAAACGGGATTTGCTAGTTAAAGTCGAGATCACTGAATAATCCATTTCTTTGCAGTTTTGACTGAATAATAAAAAAAGAGTATTGACTGTCTTTATAATTTGATTTAAAATGTATTTTTACATATATTTTATATAATGACAATTTTACACAGATTTTTAATTGTATTAAATTTCACGCATGACCCCACAAAACCACAAGCTTACCCCCACTAGGCTGGTCAGGTTTGATGCTCTCATTTCAGTTAATTATATGTAATATAATAAGCACTGAATATAATATTAATATTGCATGTTTCTAAATATTTTTTTTTAATGTTATATGACCATTTTTACACTGATTTTATTAATTTTGTTCATGGCCTCACAAACCCAAAGTCTAGCCTCCACCAGACTGGTCAGGTATGATGCACCCATTATCCAGAGAAAAATTCAGTGAATGCTTACTGAACTACCACTTCTCTCTTAAAGAACAGAACAGAAAAGATACAAAATACACAGAAGAGTTGGAAACAGAGCTGGGGTCAATAATAATAAAATAAAAAAATACCACATAAATTACTGTTGTTACTGTTACTGGGTTACTGGGTTACTGTGGTTTGTTGGTGTGTTTAGAACAGGGGCGTCCAAAGTCCGGCACACAGTCCAAATACGGCCCATGGATGAATTTCAAATGGCCCACAGCTAATCTATTGAAATGCAAATTATGCTTGGCGGGCCACGTATAATAAATCATGCAGTTTCACAATGTCAACACAAGGTGACAGCACAAAATTTTAGGCCAGATGTAGCACTAAAATGTGAGTGACAACAATATGATAACTCATATTCGCTGCCATTTCTTTTGCGCACGAGAATTCCTAAATGCACTGACCATTATTTTATTATTATAGCTCTGCCTAAAGACAGCGCAGCGCGAGATCAGAACAAATGCGTTTACTCACTGACTGATCTGGATCACGTGACCTCTAAACAGCGCTGTGAGATTCCGTGAGAAGCATTCGAGTTTGGATTAGAGGTCTCCGATACAAACCACAGATGTTGTGGTGATTTAAACTAGTTTCTCGTGTACAACAGTTAAAGGAAGCTAGAGATTATGATTTATAAAGTTGTAAATATGGATACTTTTCTTACACAAACGCATCGCTTCGTTTAACAAGGCCTTTATTCACCCCCTGGAGCCGTGCGGGGCATTTTTTATGATGGATGGACGCACTTTATTTAGCTTCAAAATCTGGACCACTACCCACTGCCATCATAAAGCTTGGAAGAGTCAGGACATTTTTATAGAACTCTGATTGTATTCATCTGAAAGAAGAAAATCGTATACACCTAGGATGGTTTGAGGGTAAGTAAATCATGGGGCAATTAACATTTTTGGGTGAACTATCCCTTTAAAGGCAGATGAAACAGCGCTGGCATTCTTAACAACACTGATGCGGAAAACAGAAACATGATGCGACAACAATCCGGTTAGAATACTTTTCAATCCACAAATCATTAACATTTACAATGGATTTACTGTAGTAACACTAACTGTGGTATTGTGGCAGAAATGTAGAATATTCATAGCGAATTTTATTTATTTTTTATTTTTACATCCTCAACACAACTCAAGCTACTGCTACTGTCTGCTCTCATATATATATATATATATATATATATATGCATTTGGGAAACTCAGCCCAGGACAGCGTCTCCAACATAAATGAATTTAGCTCAAATAATAGGAGATGTGTGAAAATATTTTTTCGTTAAGTGTATTTAGGGGTTGAACGACTTCAGATTTTTCTAAATCGACATTTATGTGATAAAAGTAGAGTCGACGTCAACAAGTTGCTGATGACGTCATTAATGAACAAATAAGCCTGAAACTTGAGCTGAGACACAAACACCTTGTGTTTGAGTGACATATGAAACAGCGCTGCCCACATGACTATTGCTCCTACATTATATAACAGCTCATTTTTATCAGTTCTTTGTCTTTGGGTCCTTATATTTCTCACAGGTTTCCGCTAGTTCTAAATCAGATACAGATAAAGTAGCACAGTAAAGAACCATTTTGGCATCACCTTTGAGTAAACAGTTCCTAAAAGAAATGTCTTTATTCATATGTTCTTCACACTAAGCAAATCTAAAGAGCCTTTTTCCACTATTAGACAATTTTGTGCAATGGAAAAGTTCCATGGATGTTAAAGGTTCTTCACAGAATCATGAATGCCAATAAAGAAGCTTTATTTATAAGAGTGTACAATTTGGCATCATCTCTTTATTGTTGAAGTCCTTATTCATGCACATGGTATAAGGGATAGAAAAAGCATCTGTTTTCTTGATCAGCCCAATAAATTCCAGTCTATTTTTTTATTTTTGGACAATTTGTCTTCATTGTACAAACGGTAGCGGACATATATAAATACTCTTTCTAAACAAGAACACCTGATCAGCTGCAACTGGCAATTTCATTGTGCAGACGAAACCGGTGCATCTATATAAATTGACTGATTTAAAAATACTTGTGCCTTTGTAGAGTAACCAGTACATTGCTCATTTTTCAACTAGCCCAATCAAAATGCCATAGAAACTAAAAAAGCTGCAGTATTTTCCCACACCCTTGAAAGTGCTTCTGTTCTCCCCTCAAAGACTGACACACCCCAGCCTAAAACGAGCAAACAATTTGTAAAAGGACTGAGTAATCAAAAGCAAGTTGTCAAGGGTTTGGAGGAGAGAAAGAGAATAAGAGAATGGTTAAAGAAAAATAGAGAGAAAAGTGGCACAGAGGGGAGAAAGTGAGAGGAACAAAGAAAAGGAACGCTAAAAAAAAGAAAGAAACAAAAACAAGAAATACTCAAACTCCTGCTCTGGTCTGCATCCATGCGTAAATCTCTGCATGATTATCTCAAAGTGTGCCGCACCGCTGACTCATTTTCCGTACTCTGCATGCAGATGAGGTCATTGGTATGTTTGGGGTACAAACAGAGACCATAAGTGTGTTTGACATAATGGGGTCTGACAGAATTGGTCACAAACCAGTCTGTCCTCATCTTCATCTGAATAGTGACAATCACAATCTGCCCGAAACTTGAAATTTGTGTCTTCATTCACCCATTGGTCACTACAATGATGTTCCACAGACTATATGTGACCCTGGAGCACAAAACCAGGCATAAGTGTCAATTTCTTGAAACTGAGATTTATACATCATCTGAAAGCTGAATAAAGCTTGAATAAGCTTTCCATTGATGTATGGTTTGTTAGGATAGGACAATATTTGGCCAAGATACAACTATTTGAAAATCTGGAATCTGAGGGTGCAAAAAAATCTAAATATTGAGAAAATCACCTTTAAAGTTATCCAAATGAAGTTCTTAGCAATGCATATTACTAATCAAAAATTTAATTTTGATATATTTACGGTAGGAAATTTACAAAATATCTTCATGGAACATGATCTTTACTTAATATCCTAATGATTTTTGGTATACAAGAAAAATCTATCATTTTGACCCATACAATGTATTCTTGGCTATTGCTACAAATATACCCCAGCGACTTAAGACTGGTTTTGTGGTCCAGGGTCACATATGGTCTTGACAAAATTATCAAAGACGATCGAGCAAGACCTGGACTTCAAGAAAACTGAAATCATACAAGTTTTGATTTAAAAACAAACTGAAAAGAGGATGTCCAAAGACCTCTTCACTTCCATTGTTTTTTTGTTTGTTTTTTTGGCCTTGGATGTTAGTAATCAAGTTTGAAAGTTTTTAAATGAAAAGAAGCCCTGGAAATCAACAATCAGGAACATAAAGTGCAGAAAGCCTGTCTGAAGTTCCATGATGCATTTGCTTTATATCAGATTAAATGAGAGCTGGAGAAAACTGTGGTACCAAAGGACTCGTTCTTATCCATTCCTTTCACTAATCCTCCCACCACATCTCACTGTCACTGTCTGTCAGTCAACTACAACACAATGATGACAAGTAACTTAAGTAATTTCCCAATTGCTTCTGTGTGCTGTAGACTTGAATATCATCACAGTCCATAAACTTTTAAGATGTAATGATAATGAGAGTGATCTATGGCCCTGTTAGAGCTGGGTGGAACAATCACATGGAGACGTTTCAGTCCGAGAGAATTCGTTTGCTGTGAGATGTCCTGGAGGCAGATGATGCAACAGTGCAGGGAGAAGGGTAGCGCTAGGCACGCGTTTGCTAGTCCTTTCATCAGGCATGGTCCCCTGCAACAGGACAGCGTGTGTCACCAACACTGTCATAGCAGAACACTCACTCAGCACGAGCTAACACTCAAAACCATGCTCAAACACAAATAAGTGCAGGCAATTACAAACAGAGTTGGTCACGCAATATTCTCATACAGAGACAGACACTCAAGCTTTTTACTGAAATAGCGGAATAAATCTGATTTAGCAGTGTCTCGTTCCCTACTCAGGGAACCATGGTTACACAAGTAACCTGAGACGTTTTCATTGCATATTCCTTACTAGATAAATAAACCCATGTTTAACCGACATATTAGCGCATTAGACTTTCAAATGAGCACCAGTTATGCTTTGTGCTTAGGAGGGGCTTCACGGATGTCTGACTGAGACACTGCCATGATGCAAACCCTTGCAAGTCGGCAAATCACCTTCCATCTGCAACCTAAGATATCATAATGAGAGTCATTGAGCACAGATATGGCAGACAAAAAACATATGCTGGCTATATGTTCACAATTATGAGAAGAGCATTAAAATATGCATTGTGGAATGCTGGAGGAATGCTTACATTTAACTGATTTATGTAATTAAATAGCATGTTATGGAATTCACTATATACACACACACACACCCACACACACACACACACACACACACAGTGGAGATCAAAATTAAAGAACAATCTATATTTTATTATTTTTTAAATATTGTTTATATTCATCACTCAAAAGTTTAAGGAAAATTAGCTGTGGGTATACCACTGTTATACTAACATGTTTGATAAATTAACCAAGGCATTTCAACTAAAAGCTTTATTTAGAGAAAATACAATTAGAGAACTGTTAAGCATGAAAGAAGATTACAACTAAAAATTTGGAGGGTTACAGCTGTCAAAAATTAGTAGGAATTGTAGAGGCCCCTGCTTTGAATGACTTCAGCACATCTGCAGCTGCAGGACATCATTAGTTTCTCTCACTGCGCTGGTGTGATCTTAGTCCACTCTTCTTCCAGTCTCTTCCATAGTTCGGTAACTGTAGTGGGTTTCTTAGCCATAACATTGTTGCCAATGTTTTACAGAGATTTTCAATCGGGTATAGATCAAGCCTCTGGGCTAGCAATTTCATTATTTCAATGTTCTTATAGCTTCAAGAAACTGCTCTACAGGTTTTGCAGTGTGATGGGGGCATTGTCTTGCATGAAAATAGCTGGCTGATTGGGAGATGCTTGCAGGGAAGGTACCGCATGTTGCTCATAAACATTTGCATTCACCTGCCATGTAGCTGTATAAGAGGCACAACTCCTGCTGCAGAAAACATGCCTCAAACCATGACACTTCCTCCTCCACCTTTCACTGACTTCTTTAAGCACTCAGGGTTCTGTCTTTCCCCAGTGTGACGCCAAACATAATGTTTCCCATCTGACCCAAATAAATGAAACTTGCTCTCGTCACTAAAGTGAACTTTGGACCAGTTCTCCTCTCTCCACACAACATGCTCCTCAGCAAAGGCGAGCCTAGACTTTTGATTATTTCTGCTGATGAGAGGCTTGGTCACTGCAGAGTGCGTTTTGAGTCTGACTTCTCTTAAACGTGCCCAGACAGATCCATACCCTGTTAATCGCTGAACTGGTGAGCAATTCCAGCTGCAGTGTTAAACCGATTCCCCATTTAGAGTCTCCGCATTATACTGTGTTCTCGTGCATTTGTCTTTAGTGGACGACCAGCCTTTTTGGGGGGACTTAAATGAATTAGTGTCATTGTAAAGCTGCAATATTCTAGAAATCACAGATTAGGAATGACCAACTTCTCTTGCAGTGGCTGAAAGGGTCATCCCTTGGCCTTTATCTGGACCACCTCCTGTGGCAGGGCTTCAGTCACCTTAGAGCAGCCCGCCATCTTGCAATCTCAGTGAAATACTGTATATTTAAGGAAAATAGCACCAGGTGCCAGATTAACACCAATAACTTTGAGGTAACTGTAAGTGTTCTCTAGTTTTGATCAGAGTTCTTTTTCAAATCTCAAAGTTTTTTATACTGTGATTCAGAATGCAATTAATCCTGTTAGGAAAACTTCAAATAGGACTAAGCAGTGACCTTGAAATTTAGGACATTGTAGGTTGTTCTCTAATTTTGATCTTCACTGTACGCACACACACACACACACACACACACACAGAGCGTACACTAAACTTAAGCCAAAACTGACTGAAAAATGACAATAATAGATAATAATAGACAATAAAGTCTAAGTTATAAAGTAATTCAGAATGTTTCCTAAACACAAATGTATTTAAACAAACTCTTCCTATCAGAATTCATACCCAGAATCCTTTAATTGCCTATGCTGAGGAAGACTTAATTTCACCGAACAGTAAATAACGTTACGCATAAAAATTAAACACATGAAAATATATTTCCCCTAAAATATGATCCAGTCGAAGCAAGAGAAAACGAAGTAAACAATAGCTGACGCCAGATGAGCTGTTTTACTCTGAGGCTACTGAACAAACTTCAAGGTCTGAAGAAATATCACCGGACTTCAAAGGCAGCATGACAAGAGGACAAACAAGCGGAGACGACCGACTTTGGTCTGTCACTAGCGATGAACTGCTCACAATGGCCTCCTCCAGTTAATCACGCATGTCACACTGATAATTAAGTCAATTTCAAGCAAACAATAGATGTAGAGATCGAAACATTGATAACCTTGACTAAACTTTGCAATTAACTTACCGCCCCCTGGTTGCTGCTCTGACGCATATTTAGTGAGTAAAGAAGAAATACTTTTCATCAAACAGACCTAAAGCAGTGTCTGCTCACATCTTGCAGTTCACGATTTGACCAGTGGTGGCGACAAAGCACTGTGAGATGCGGTGCGTGTCGCGTCTGCGTTGAAATACATGCAAGCTGGCCTCTGCTTTCATTTTTGATAAATTTATTGTGCCCTGTCTGAATAAAATATAGAAGTATTAATTTATTGTTTTTGTTATTAATTCATTTATTGTTTATATATATATATATATATATTTATATATATTATATATATACTATTATTAAATTCACAAGTGTATGTGTTTTTTAACATCACTTCTAAAGTAACTACGATAATTCAGATATACATATTTTCATAATGGTTTGGCTATTTTATATCTATTTTATAAAGTTATCAAGTTCATTTTTTCAAGGTCATCGTGACCAAAAGTGATGATGTTCAAGTGGGTGAGTTGTTACTCTGCAATTAGTCCACCAGAGAGGTGGGCATTATTGTGTGACGTAATCAGCCAATCATCGTGCTAAAGTAAATATGATAGGCTGCCATTAGCACATATAACAGCATGACCAGCCAATCACAAAACCACTTTACGCCACTTTTGTGCTTTACACACGATTTGAGCTTTTACTTTATGTTTATTTATTTACTATCATCTAATTTCTCTTTACATTTTTTTTGAACAACTCCTGCCTCCCTTGCTATCCTTTAACTTTGTGTATGTACAAGCTTGCCTGTTTATAGAAAACATATAGTACTTGAAACTAATGCATTCATAAAATTTCATTGCTTTTGTTCAAAACAACCCTCAAATGGCTGTGAGAGGTGCTGTGTGTGCATGTGTGTGTTAGTGTCTGCATGAGACAGCATGAATGGAGCAACTGAGCCTCTGATTGTGGACATCTGGCCTCCACATTACATCAGATATGTGTGACAGCTCCTCGAAGCCTTCAGGCTCTGAGATCCCCCGCTTTAGTGCATCAGACCAAGTAAGATTGAGTGCCACAATTTAAAATCCCCATGTATCTGTGCAGTATTAGGCTATAACCACTCATTTACGTAAGCCAAAGGTCAGCGGGAATCAATTCGAATTCTTAACAGGTAAGCAGGGGCGCCTTAAGATAACCAAAGGCCCCTGGGCTACAGCATTACAGTAGGCCACCCGACCACAGAAAACCTCTTTTTTTTTTCTTTTTTGAGCCTCCTAACAATTATTCGTCAAATTTCGTTTTTTGCCCTGTTAATATGCCAGTTAACATTCACAACACTGTTCTGCGTAAAATGCGAATGTAAGCGAATATCCAAATTCACTCTTTGCCACAAGGTGGCGCTTGTGGAACAGCAGAATTATATAGCCGTTAAATTAAGTAAACACTACGTTATTACAGGCATTATACGGAGGTAATATGAAAAGAAAATGCCATCAAAACTTTCCTGGCTGAAATGTGAGTTTACAGGTATGATTTAAACACCATAAATCACACAAAATATCAATTAAGCATCATCATTAGATCAAAACAACATGGCATGTTGGCATAAATGTGGGTTATACACACACACACACACACACACACACACACACAAACACACACAAACACACACAAACACACACAAACACAAACATTTTTTAATGTTTTTGAAAGAAGTCTCAATCGAAAATACAGTAAAAAGTAAACCTTACCAATTTAAAATAACTGTTTTCTGTTTAATATATTTTAAATTTTAATTCATTGTGATGTGATGGCTCTGATTGTATAAGCTTTATTTAATTTGAGCTAAATTTTAAAAAAGAAAGTTAAATATTAGTTAAAGTCTTCAGTGTCATGATCCTTACATAGTTACTTATAACCACTCATTTACGTAAGCCAAAGGTCAGCGGGAATCAATTCGAATTCTTAACAGGTAAGCAGGGGCGCCTTAAGATAACCAAAGGCCCCTGGGCTACAGCATTACAGTAGGCCACCCGACCACAGAAAACCTCTTTTTTTTTTCTTTTTTGAGCCTCCTAACAATTATTCGTCAAATTTCGTTTTTTGCCCTGTTAATATGCCAGTTAACATTCACAACACTGTTCTGCGTAAAATGCGAATGTAAGCGAATATCCAAATTCACTCTTTGCCACAAGGTGGCGCTTGTGGAACAGCAGAATTATATAGCCGTTAAATTAAGTAAACACTACGTTATTACAGGCATTATACGGAGGTAATATGAAAAGAAAATGCCATCAAAACTTTCCTGGCTGAAATGTGAGTTTACAGGTATGATTTAAACACCATAAATCACACAAAATATCAATTAAGCATCATCATTAGATCAAAACAACATGGCATGTTGGCATAAATGTGGGTTATTTGGTGATTGTTAACTGCGTTTTTATTTTGAAACATGACGTGCTCACGTTTAATTAGTTAAATCACAGCCGTATAAAGTTTAATGATCACATTTAAGCAATAGGACAATTCCTATTTTTCCATCCCCAGATTTAAAATTGAGACTTTGAAGCAGCACTATTTATGGAACACAGATGACACACAGATTACATCCAAGCAAGTTACTGAACTCTCACTGTATGACGTAACAGAACATTGTCCGATCCAGTTCCTTTCACACAGCAGTGTTCTGTTTCTGTTAATCTGCGTGTTGACAAAAATACTCTCGTGCTGTGGTCATTTACTAGCGAATGCATTGTACATTCCACTTACAGTATATCGTTGGAACTCTTGGAACATACCAACTATACAAACTGTGTGGGGGAACCTAAACTGAGCCATTCACTATATAGGCTACTACAACCAGGGCGTCGCTAAAAATGAGTGTGTGAGTTTGTTTACAGAATGCTGTTGTCACTGCTGCAAACTAAATAATAAATAATTATTCAAAAAATATAATTTCCCTGCAGCCAGTGGGCCACCTTTCCAGTGTAGGCCCCTGGGCTTCAGCCCCTTGAAGCCCGTGCATTAATGCGCCCCTGCAGGTAAGACAATGGCTAAAAAATCGGCCACGTCACGAATAAAATTCAGAATGTGAAATATGTGGGTGAAGTTAGCCATGCATAACCATGTATGAATGTGTGGCTGAGCAATATGTCATACTTCTACGCCTAGCTAGACATACATGGCTTTGCATGTTCAAGCGCTCATGTGATGTAGACATAATTACACGTGTGACATGTTTGCGTGCACGATTTCCTTACAAAATGCCGAGGATGGACATGGATCCATCCCAGGGTGACAAATACATGCCGATGTAATAGTGTTTCAATGCACACACCTTGCATGACAGTGCTTCGTTATGACAAATAGAAGCGGACGTGTTCTGCCCCGCCGGCCCTCTTGTCACATCCTCCTGCAATGACACACAGCAGAGAGGGGGACAGCTCAGATTTATTCAAATAAAATAATATAAAAAGAAATAAACAACTCATACTTAGCATTCATAATCTAAAAGATGTCAGCAGAGAAAAAAAATAGGTATAGACTTATACACACACAGCAGCACTATATCTACCTCGTATTTCTATAAACAATCATTTTCACATCTGGAGAGCTGTGAAAGTGCCCTGATGATCAGGTGATTGGGAATAAGGGACCGGCCAGTCAGTATATTTGGCTTGGTATCTCCTCTGCAGTAGAACTTGACTTTGACTTTGGAGCTTCTGTCTCAGTTGCATCGTTAAATTTGGTTTGCTGCTAATTTTTTGTGACTACTTGATATATGCTGTCCTTTCCATGAGCATTTGTCCATGAATAATCAATCAAGTACTTGGTTTATAGCCAGTAAAGTGTCTCTATGGGTACTAGAGTAGCTGCAAAGAGGAAAAAATTTAATAAAATGAAAGCTTTTCCTAAAAATTGCATCAAGTGATTCCAATGAAGGCAATGGACTCTCATGCTTACAAAACTCTTGCCTGTTAATGTAGCCAGACTTGAGTTGAATCAGCGACCGGTGTCTGTTCTAGTGAAACTCTCCATCAAGTACTGTTTTATAATCCATGACCAATCTCATTTCTTTATGGATCTATTACTGTGCCCGAACTCATCCATGCAAGCACAATGTTTGAAGATTAATGTAAAATGTAGTTACATAATTTACTTACATAATGAGACAAAGTCAAGACAACCATTTATGACACCTCTGAGAACTCAGTAAAACTATTGGTAACACTTGACAATAAGGTTCCAATAGTTAACGTTTGTTAATGCATTAACTAAAATTTGCTAATAATAAGCAATTTGTTTTGTTATAGTACTTATTCATCTCTGTTAACACTAGTTTACAGAAAATACAACTGTTTATTGTTAGATCATGTCAGCTCAGGTCTATTCAATAATGTTAAGAGATACTAAACTTCTCATAAAATTGTAGTAATGTATTATATCAGTAAACGTGTAAATTAACATTAAGATGATTAAATGCTTTAGAATATTTTTTTTTAGTTCATGTTAACTAATGTATTGTACTTAACTAATATTAACAAATGGAACATTATTGTGAAGTGCTACCAAAATATATAATAATAATAATAAGACATGTATCAGACAAATGGAAGTTCCTACATAATAACACTAAATTTCTCGAGAACAACACTGAAAAAAATCAAGTTTTTTTCCCCTCCAGAGTCAAGCCGCATGCAGCTTGTTTCCCTTCATTCCACTTCCTTCCTTCCCTCCTTCATACTCAACATCTCATTTATTTTACAGCCTCAGTTTGTTTCCAGCTGGGACAGTGGCTCAACAGCCTAAGATGGTGTAGTATTTGATAACACAACACACATTTAACAGAACATAAAGTACAATCAGGCTTAAACTTGTTCAATAATGATATATGCTGCAGAATTCAAACCAGTGTTCTGCCTATCATCGCGGATGAATACTAAAGACTGAGCCAGAGGATAAAAGTGCATCTAGAACAAGAGTTTAGAGTCATAAATGTTTCAGTGAGGCTGCGTTGTGATGTGTTTTACATCCTATTGCAACGGATGCTTAAATTGGTGGCTGGGGGAAGTAGTTGCTGAGAGATACAGTTGTGATGAAGAGGACAAATGGGCACTAGGGCCCATTTGGCTGTAAATATCCCATTTATTACACAGCTACTCAACAAATAAAAAGTATGTGGACATGAAATATTGATTTGTGTTTAAGTAACCTTATCTGTTTAGATAAGCTTGTGTTAAGGAAAAAAAACAAAACAATTGTTGTGCAAAACAATTGTCCAAAACCATTCACAAAACCATCAGTCTAGCAACAGGATAATCAGACATTTTTGCTAAAATCCTTAACTGAAACATTCATAACGTCAGTTTGAATGAAAAAGATAGAGTCAGCAGTGATACGAGAAGCACAAAACCATGCTCTCCCTTGAAATCGGGTCTCCAGCAACTAGTTATAGGCCTACTAATTACAAATGACATTAATTTATAATATGTATATTTACTTACTATACAGTGCATAATAAAAAAAATTAGAAAATGTATCATTAAGTTGCTATTTTAATAACTGAGATATTTGGACATTTAATGTACATGATTACAGTACATTAAAGATTGTTGTAGTGTGTCAATGCTAAGCTATCAAGCTAATAGGGTATCTGAATGCTACGGTAGTACACAAGCTAACTAAAACATACATTAATGGTCATTATAGTTTAAACAACATATGTGATTTTGTAGTCAATTGTAATCAGGCACTAAAGAGAGTAGCCATTAAAAGCTCTTTGAGCCAACGGGATTGCTTGGGGTTCCAAAGCAGAACCAATGGGAGGACCCAATTTCTCACAATGCCAGGCTCGAGAACAATCAGGTCTCCCAGACAAATGGGTCTGCAAATGGGAAATAGCATACAAGCTACAGTTACAAACGGCTATCAGTATAGTGTGTTAACACTACTGTCACCTGTGTATTTGCACAACAGGTGATTATTAAATATTATTTAAAATGTAAAAATAATATATGAATTATGAAAAAAGATCACAGAATTCATAAGCTAGCAGCCTATTGGAGTAAAGCTAGTATGCGGCACTGTTAAAGAACAAGAAGTATTTGATTTCACAATCTATCACAATCTATAGCTTTGTTTATTTACCATTATAAGTAACATAAATATAAAATTGTATTTATAAAGTTAAAATGACATCATAAGCAGAGTATATAGGTTTTCTAATCAGGCAGGCACAGATATGGCACACATTAAATGGCTATTCAGCCAATGGAATCGCAAGGCAGACCCATTTGTGCAATTGTTCACGACACTGGTTTCAGTTATTGGTCTGATATACAACATTTCCAATGGGCGATAATGATTTTAAAGAAATATCTGACCACTTGAGGGCCTGACTGGCCAATCATGATTGAGTATAATAAGCTCCCAATAGTTGTACATTTCTATTTGTATAGACACATATTACACACAACATCATCTAATACGCACAGTGTAGTATACAGTATCTAGTAAAATTATATCGATATAAATAACTTTGAATGGGAAAACATTACCTTTTGTATTTTAAAATAAGCTTTCCTCATCAACACAGGGGCTTAAAAATTAGACTTGCCACGGTGCATCTGTGTGAGATTTTTGACAGCAAGAGATAAGCTTGCATAAGCAGGATGTGGCTAAGCTGAAGCCGTTCCCCAATGAGGCGGTGATCACCTTCAGCCGCTGAGAGAGGAAAGCCAGGGGTAGATGAAAACGGGCAACTCAGTGTGATTAGGTGTGTGCTTTCTGTACAATCAAGATGGCAGATGTGCCACTGTGAATTACCTTGTAATGTTAGCGAACGCTAATCCCTCAGCACATTCGTGCCCTTTGCTCCCTTTATCAAATAATGTCTGCTGATATGAGCAGAGCGTGTTGTCAGAGATACCACAGACAAGGCCATGGGGAGATGAACTGTGCTATCAGCAGCCTCTTAAGTGGAGAGAAATCATGCTAATTTTGTACTGAAAGATTGTTATAGTGGTGACATTAAAATTCAACTGGAACTAACTTGCAGTTTACATGTTGTCTGACTGTACTTGAGTAAACACATTTGGCTCCATTCAACAAACAACCATAAAGCTATGGTGTGTCTAAATATATAGACAAATATGTTCTATTGGTGTGGTTATGTATTGCCTTTGTTGATGGAGACCTTCCATCATACTAGTTTTTATAGTCTGAATACTATAATTACTGAAAAAAATTAAAGCTATAAATACATAAAAAGCTACTGAAAATGACTAAAGCACATAACAAAATTACTAAAACTTAAAATGAAAATATAAACATAAAAGCTCATTCAAAATATTAATGCTAATAATAGTAATAAACAATACAAAAACAACACAGCTTATATTGCATTCGTAGTGTTAGTGGGTTAAAGGTAGGGTGGAAGGTATTATTTTTAACAACTTAAGTTTCTTGACAAACTCAGCCTATGTTGTCTCTTCCAGGTCCAGATGGACAGCTCTACTGATACCCTTGCTTATTCATTTAATGCCAGAAAGAATCAACATTTTGAATGCCAATAGATGTTTTTTCTTTTAGCTCTTTTCTCTTTTCTCTGGTTCCGGTCCAGCGTCACGCCCCCCCAGTTTGTCCTTTATCCGGAAACTGCACTAGGAGATTTGTCTCTCAGCCGCTCCGTTGGTACTGCGCTCTGAATGACTTTTATGTGCTAACGACTCTGTTTAACGAAACCTTGTAAAACTCTGCACATGGTGAAGGAAGCCTAATTTAAAGGCTTGGAGATTTCTAGCTCACTAAACTGCAGAACTGACAGCTCTGTTTGGGCCTTTCTCTATACTTTTTTAATGATTCAAGCTTTCCAGTGTGCGTAGCAAGACAGATATCTGATAAACAGATTATGTGCAAAACATTAAAAATTCCTGTATGGAAATATCTGTCACAGACCTCTCAACTGATACCTAATTTGCATTTAATCTCACTCAAATGAGTATGAACATTAGATCATTAGGTACAGTAAGTACTGTAATTTTTAAAGATGTAAATGGATCCAAGAAGAACAGGTAACGCTTTTCCAGTTCACAGTATCACCATAGCAACCCTCCTTGAGACTAAAAACTTTATAAAATGGCAATGTCATACATCTTTGTATGGTAGATTGATTGCTTCAGCAGTACCAGATATTGGAAATAGTCAAATAAATACTGGAGACGACAGAACTACACAACAGCTCATAAATCTAGAGCACATTTACATGACTCTTGAAGCTATATGGTGGCATATGAGCTGTAAAGACTTTTTGAGACAAAAACATTTGCTATATTTGCTATGTATATTAGGCTGAGAAATTATCAGTCTAATGTTAATAAGTATAAGCGGGCGCTTTACATTAGCCCACCTCAAGTTGATATGTTAGCAGGTGGTTTCTCTGCTAGGCTAATGTGATGGCTAAGCAGGTCCATATGCAGTGTGCACTTGCATATGAAGGACATTTCGAAAGACCAGAGGCTCTAAGCAGCTGGGGGAAATCTCCTGCGTTTAATGTAAAGCTGCAGCACTGTTGCCAACTCTAGCAAGATACACAAGCAACCACAGCTTCAAAAACAAGCCCAATATTTTTTTTGGATGATTTATTATCATCATCAATATTATTTATTATCAATTATTTATTACCAATAAATGAGCCTGCAACATTTTAAACTGAAACCACTCTTTTATCTGAAAAGCAAAAACTGAAGTTATTTGACAAGAATCAGCAATCTGCAGCAAATTGGGAACAAAACTAATCTCCAATCACCTGTGAGCAGAATAGGATTGGAGAGATGGAAAATGAAAACGAAGTTGCTTGTTGTCAGATTACCCTAACAAGCAACCATATTTTTTAAAATAAGCCCAAAAAACCGCAACCCGGGATTTTTTCACGCAACTTTACAAAAAAAAGAAGCCCGAAGTCGCGTATAATACGCGGACTTGGCAACTCTGAGCTGCAGTTGCACGGAGATGAGAAAGCGTCACTGTAATAAACCAGCTGAACTGCACTGCCATCTAGAGGCACGAACCAGCCACAACCACCCGGAGCGTATAAGGCCTCCCTCTTGTCAGAATCACTAATTACACGTTGAATTGCCTGTCACGAGCCGCGTATTTAGTACTGACGGTGATATTAGTCTTGGTAATGAGTCTTTTTCTCAGCCTGGATGGTTTTAGTCTATCACCAGGCACATTAAGGTAATAACAAATCCTGGCAGGCTACCGCTTCTCACTCCTGCCTAATCAAAGCTATCCATTCAACACACGCAGTGAGGTGTGCAATGAACGCCATAGATCTCCTCAAACACCAAACTGGACCGTAAGTCAGGTAAGATCAGCCTTCAGAATCTTCAGTGTGCGCAGATCTGTACAACTAATATTACACAAGTTTGGAGAAAAGATGGCAGTTTATCAAGTGTTAACCAGCGTGACTGTAATAAAGTTGATTGCAGAAACCGTTCACGCTTAAGTGGTTGGTACAATTAGGGCCACCTTAGGAAAGATTCCCACTGAGATGTTTTCGCAACTCGACGATGAGCTCCAGGGGGTCTGCTTTAAATTCTCTTATTCCGCCCCTCCAGTTAAGCATCGGGAGACTGATAACAGGAGAATTAGGAGGAAAAAAAGAAGAATCGACTACCCTTTATCAAGAATTCCTCCCTATGCCTTCTGGAAGTGTGCTGGTTCCACACTCCCCAGTCCTGCGTATTTGATTGGCGGAGCCGTTTTCCACAGCACAGGCTGTGATGCTTTTTCCTTTTGTTTTAGGGAACAGATAACTCCCATGGGTTTAGCAGACGATTGTTTTGTAGACACTCTCCTCTCTTTATAAAAACGTACTAATGCTCCATTAATCGAATCTCTAATGTCGTCAAGTATTTAAATGGTACGACAGGTTAAATAATAATTAATGCATTAACCACATGAAACGTTTAAATATTGAAAAGATAGCTATTTTTTGGATGAAAGAGCTAATGTTCATCAGAGGCGGACTTAACCATTAGGCAAAGGTAGGCGACCGCCTTGGGCCCCCAAAAGCCAAGGGCCCCCTAAAATGCTTTTTATATGCGAGATGCGCGTTCAGTGCGGACGCACAAGTGGTTGCTGTGGTGTTCATTACCACGACAACCGTCTGTGCGTCCGCGTTGAACGTGCTCCTTAGCAAAAGTAGGGCGATGTAGAAAATGGGTCGGAATCTATTCATAAAAACGGAATTTACTGTGTAACGCGGAATGTGACGGAATGAACGGCGCAGTTTCGTTTGCTAGTTTGCTATTTAAGCACCTGCAACGCTCGCGGTTGTCGTCTGTAGTAGCTAAATAGTATTTTTGCCATTTAATATTCACATACACTAGTCCATATCGCGGTTTGATTGAAGTGTACTGAATTGCATTTGATTTATTCATTCAATATTTGACGAATTCCGTGACATTGCTCGTTAAACGGTAAACTTGTGTAGCATTTAGAATGTACAAAAATGAAAGGGTTTGTTAAATTTTCATTGGAATAAAAGATAGATTCATGTTTTTGCCTTCATTTGATTACCAGAAAAATGAAAATGCGCAACACAGAATTTCTAAAACAATAAGTAAATAAAATTTAAATTTCATAGGGCCCTATTATTGTTATAACATGTACATGAAAAATCTAAAAGATTGGACACAACTATGGGACACGGTCGTGCAGCAGCAAGCAACAGTGAAAGGAACCTCAAGGTTGTAGATGTGTGAAATTGTATAGGGCCCCATTCCTGTATTTTGCCTGGGGCCCCCAAATCACTAAATCCGCCCCCGTGTTCATTGTTATGACATGAAGGTGACGTTTTAGGGGCTGCAGTTAGTAGTATAAAGAAGGTGAGCCTGTTTAGGATGACAGTCATAATGTTGCAAGGTTAAAACGTTAAATCTATCAGTGACACTAACGCTATTTAAATTAAACGTGCCAGGACCTTTTAGCTCCATTGAAATAAAAAGCAGATGTAACTCGTCAACCAGAAGAGGACTAAACTATCATGAGGGAAACTTAATAACAAAGGACCAGCACTCCCGTATTTTAAAGCGAATCAGTTTATATAGTTTGGTTTACAAAAAATGTCTGTATACAGTATGTCATTTTCTCCCAGTACAAACTAACGCGTGACTCGTTCAGTGAGAATGTACAACTAGATGTATTAACAGCGCAAGCAATCAGTCCAACAAAATAAACATGAAAACGTAACCATATGTTCTACTCACTACTGGCAGCCGCTACGGTTGAAGAGGTAGCTTCCAAAGTTAGACAATGCATCCCATTTTTGATTAGACGTGTCCTACAAAAATAATTTACAACACACTGTTATCTCTAAATGACACACACACACACACACACACACACACACACGATTTGGAATTCTGTCAGTTCTAGCTATGACCTGCAAGGCTTGTCAGTTGATGCCAGAGCTTATATGACTGGCAAAATGGCATCCACTCTGCAAACATATTAGAAGACCAAAGGATGGTGTTGACACTTGGTATCTAAGGCAAACAAATCCACATTTCCTTTCACTTGAATTCCTGAACATACATGAACAAAGGTGTACAAATTGAATCATGATGATGAAACGTTGTTATATATTCCTGAACACAAAGACACACTTTGGTCCCCTTGTCCATCCCACATGACATAGCTTAATGGCAACTTGAACATCGATATATCATACAGATATACTTGAATGTTACTGTATGGATGTAAAGTGTAGAGAGAAAAAAAGGGTTTTCATAAGGACAAGTTTTAATATTAAAGACCTTGGTACTAAGAATGTAATATTAGCGTTTGTGTAGGGATGCACAACATTCAAGATTTTTAAAATTGATTAAATTAGGATTGAACAATATTGGATATTTGTGCATGCTACTCGATCTATTTTTACATTTAGATTACTTTTGCCACCATCTAATGTTCACTTACAGTTTATCTTTAAAAAAAAAAAAACTAATAATTTAGTAACATTGTTGTATGTAATCTTTAGCAAATCTCAAAATGTTGTATTAGGCCTATAATGTTTGATCCTTAAATTCAGTTGAAGAGTTTAAAACAATTGATTTTCGTTTTTGGTGTTTTAATTTATTTAGTCATAATAGTATAAACATTAATATTGGCCATTTATAGTTTATCAACCATAACTTAAAATAATCATTGTCTTATATTGGCTAGAATATTAATACTGGCGCATCCCTTTTTTGTTTCATATAGTAAGCTGTATAGTCAGATTATCTGGACAGGAAGGAGTTCTAATATGAAAACCCTTTTTTACTCTACCCAGCGCACAAAATACATATTGAAATGATCTAGTGACATTCTTGTCAGGAATAAAATAAGCATAGTTTGCTATTCATTCATCAAAGCATTTCCATATCTTACAATAAATTATTAGAAACCTATTAGTGATTAAGGAAGCGCTCTGGTCAAGACATCCAAATGTCATTTTAGAACATAAATTAAAGACAATTTCTTTTAATAAACAGTTGGTAATGTACTGGCATTACTGGATCACTCAGCTGAACTGAGGGGATTGTGGAAAGGATTGTGATTTTAGGATCACTAGCAGAATAAACAAGAAAGGAATGAATGCTTTTCAAAAATAACAGCCACTGTGAACTTACTCTGAGAAAATGGGAACACAAGACAGCGTGAACATAAACTTGTACATTACATTCTCATCGGCATACTGGAACTCCAGTATATGGAGAAACTTTGCTACATAGAACGGGATCCCCCGCCACAGTCAGGATTTATGATGGCATAAGAGAAAAAGAATCAACATCACTAAAAACAGTGGCACATATATCCTTGCTTTAAATCAAAAGGACAAACATTTGTAAGAATAAAAGGGAAAATATATTTTTCTTTTCGAAAAATTCCCCGAGAAAATAAACAGGCAAGTTCTACTTTCTTGCAAACTTAAAGGTAGGCACTGGGAGGTAAGATCACTGTGTCCATCAACTGTCAATCAGCCCTGGGTGCCAATGCAACCGAATTTGGCTGAGGGGGACAGGAAACAGAAAACAAGACGTGTTGTATGTTGACAACATTTGGCTCAGTGAGTCTTTCTGTATTGTCAGATTCCCTTTTCATGGATTCGGTCTACATTCACTCATACACACACATACTCACAAGTGTGAAAAGAGAGAAAGTGCTTCCGGTCTGTTTGCGGCCCGCCCCCGTCCTCTAAGGCGAAGCCAGTCGTATCTGAAGGAGGGACTGAAGCAGACGTAGAGCACGGGGTTCAAGCAGGCAGAGAGCGGAAAGAATATGAGCGTCACTGATTTGGCCATCTCTGGTCCGCCCACTGCATTACTGGTCCCGGCCAGCAGGGGAGCGAAAGAGAAAGCCGCCACCGGACAAAAGAAGATGCAGTTGGTGAAGATCAGCCAGGCGATGTGCCTCACAGACCCAGCATGCTCTGGGTCAGCCAGCTGGGCACGGCCCAACCTGCAGTATAACCGTGTATAGACCACCGCGCTCAGCAGGTACGCTAGTGTGTTCATTAGCACCAGAGCCACTGTGAACCCCAGGCCTGGTCCGGGACCTCCGGAGAAAGGCAAGCAGAGAGGAGAGCCCATGGCTGATCCATGATACAGACTGAGGCAGGCCGCTGCAACAGATACCAATCCCAACAAGAGTGCTGTGATACCAAATCTCCTTCGTCTTTCCCTCCTTTGGCCACTGGACCTCAGAGCTCCTGCCTTCCCCATTAGAGCCCTCACAGCCAAGCAACGCTCCACCGCAGCTAAAGCCAGCAGCAGGACGGCCCACTCGGATGAAAACACAGCGAGGAAACCCACAACCTGACACCCAGCACCTGTTTCCCACCACACACCGTACTCGGCAAATGAGCCCCAGGTGACCGCATCCAGGAGTGTCAGTGCTGCCACATAGACCCCTGTCAGCAGGTTAGCAGAGGCCAGGAGTGCAACCAGGAGGCGGGCCGGGGAGTGAGGGGAGGTGCGTGGGGAGAAGGTGGCTGCAAGAACCAGGCAGTTGAAGAGGAGCGCCACCAGGCAGATGAACCACACGGTCAATCGGATCATCCAGCTTCCCAACAAGTGTTCACAGGGTTTAAATGCCCCTGAAAGACAAAAAACATACAGAAAGACACATCAAACCGAAATATGAAAGGTGCAAAAGAGGCTAAATCAATATTTCACAATGTTGAAATAATGTTTGTGGTTTGTGTTATTTCATAAATAAATACGGTGTGATGCAAAGCTGAATTTTCAGCATTATTACTCCAGTCTTCTGTCACATGATCCTTCAGAAATCGTTCTAATATGCTGATTTGGTGCTTAAAAAACTTAATATCTTCAAATGTTGAAAACAGTTGTACCACTTCTTTGATGAATAGGAAGTTCATAAGAACATTTATTTAAATCTATTTTTTTCATAATGTTATAAATGTCTCTACCGTCACTTTACATCAGTTTAATTTATCTTACTGTACCCAAACCTTTGAACGGCAGTGTACACAGTAGGGATGCACAGATATTATTATTAGATACAACTATGATAAGCAGGTAATTATTTTCATTTAACGGCCAATAACCTGATTTCATGTAATGCTAGATATAAAAATGATATACTATTTTGTCTAAATAAAAAAAAAAAATGCTACAAGTGAATTTATGCATCACAACATTATAATGTACAGTATAAAAAATGGATATTCATTTTGAGATTACAAGCATCATTAAATTATTAGAGTTTTTAAAGATTGTTATGTGATTGTTAGATGATGGCAACTGTAATCTAAATGTTAAAATAATGGACATTAGAATTTAAATCTCCAGTATCAGCCGCTGTATATCCAATATTGTTTGATACCAATTAAAAAACAAAGCATCATGCATGCATGTGCATCTCTATTACCCAGTATACATGGGTTATGTGGCACTAATCTGTATCTCATAACATTACATTACCCAGAGTTCACTGGCTGTAGCAAAAGAAGAGAAAAAGAGACTTTTTGTATTTACCCGGTGATGGTGAGCAGTGCATGACCAGAGGAATCCTTTCCATCTCCTCCTCACCACCTAACATATATTTATATGCATGTCAATTACGAGAATCATAGTACCACACATAAATATGGCCAGACCACTTCATTCAATCACATGCGGCTACAAACACCAAAGCAGCAAGCTGCTGAGCTTAACTGCATTAAAGTGCACACCAAAAAGTCATACCAAATGCATTTCTCCGCTCGTCATCCTGTGCTGGGTTAACTGCACTGTCGCAAGACACAAAAGCACAACACTGGTAGGCATAGGGAACCGTTATGGACCTATGGGGACAAAGAGAGAGACAGAGTGAGCGAGAGAGACAAACTACTTTGGAAGACCTAAAGAGTTACTTAATTATCTGGGTTTTGATCAAAGTGTGATTACAGAGTACGGGTGAAAGTGGGGACGTAACGCCATTCATTATTCATATAAACTGAACTGGGACACAGGAGCAACCTTAATGACCAGTAATCAGTCGTGGCTCATAAGTAGGGGCTGTGAAGAGCTCTTACCTGAGTTTAGGCAGACTCTTAGACATCAGGCCGTTCCTCAGCTCCACGTTTCCTGTCAGTTTAAGCTGGTTCAGTGCACTCAGTCCTGTGGTAGGAACACTAGCTAGGGAGTTCAGACTGAGATCCCTAATGGCATGACGGAAAAAAAGGCAATTATACACTTCATTCAATCACATGCGGCTACAAACACCAAAGCAGCAAGCTGCTGAGCTTAACTGCATTAAAGTGCACACCAAAAAGTCATACCAAATGCATTTCTCCGCTCGTCATCCTGTGCTGGGTTAACTGCACTGTCGCAAGACACAAAAGCACAACACTGGTAGGCATAGGGAACCGTTATGGACCTATGGGGACAAAGAGAGAGACAGAGTGAGCGAGAGAGACAAACTACTTTGGAAGACCTAAAGAGTTACTTAATTATCTGGGTTTTGATCAAAGTGTGATTACAGAGTACGGGTGAAAGTGGGGACGTAACGCCATTCATTATTCATATAAACTGAACTGGGACACAGGAGCAACCTTAATGACCAGTAATCAGTCGTGGCTCATAAGTAGGGGCTGTGAAGAGCTCTTACCTGAGTTTAGGCAGACTCTTAGACATCAGGCCGTTCCTCAGCTCCACGTTTCCTGTCAGTTTAAGCTGGTTCAGTGCACTCAGTCCTGTGGTAGGAACACTAGCTAGGGAGTTCAGACTGAGATCCCTAATGGCATGACGGAAAAAAAGACAATTATATTCATTCATACACACACACACACACACACACACACACAAAAAGCCCCGTATGCCTTTGTTGTTTAATCAGAGACGCTCTGGTGGAGAAACTGCATCACTGTACTTTTGATATCTTTAAGTAATTAAACAGCAATGTATGATCAGTTAAATCATGACAATTATATTTTCAATTCCCCAGCAGTTTTTCCACTAAAATGCAATGAATGTGAATAATTATGAGAGAAGACTCTATGACTGAACACTCACAGGCTGGTGAGAGCGCTGAGAGAAAGGAAAGCATCTCTGTGGATGAACTTGATCTGGTTTCTGCTCAGGTCTCTATAAAGCGGTAAGAAAACAAACAGATACACAGGCTAAACATATACAGATGGCTCTGGGTAAAGATTCAGAATTCAGGACAAGCCTTGTGCAAGTTCACTATGAGAAGATCAGAGTGTGATTACCGAACTGCTGTTGTTCATTTAATTAAAAAAGTCATAAGCCATTAATTAGTAATTAATTAAAAGTCATACTGCCTTGAAGCCCTCTTAGCCATAGTAAAAATTACAGGAACCTATGTTCTCTTGTAACTTATTTCTATTATAAAACAGTGACAAAAGCAATACACACTACAGTTCACATTTTTACACACATTTTTATGTGGAAAAAAAATATTAAGCAACACAAATGTTTGATAATAAGTAGAAATGTTTCTTGGGCACCATATCAGCATATCAGAAGGATTTCAGAAGGATCATGCAACACTAAAGAATGGAGTAATGACTGCTTAAAAATTACCATTACCATTAGCATTACCATCACAGGAATAAATTACATTTCAAAATATATTAAAATATAAAACATGTATTTTAAATTATATTATTACTGACAATATTGTTTTACTGTATTTCTGATCGAATAAATGCAGCCTTATGGACTTACTTAAAAGAAACCAATTTTTACTGACTCTAAACCCTGAACAGTAGTGTAAACTATAAATATTCAGTTAAATACATTTATGATACAATTGTTATTATTATTATTCATAATAATAATTATGATTATTATTTGAAATAAACAAGTATATAAGTAATATAGTTCATCACACCTTTTACAGTTAATCACTTTAATACAGAATTCAATATAGAACTAAGGTACAGATGATCAACACGTATATCAGCTATTTCACAATGGCTTTGTATGTAATTCATACAAAGTAGTTTTGATATATTGTAAGACTCTATGGGATACCTTATTCTTATTGGTTAATTTCAGCATCAGCTCATTTATGGCAATTGTGTTTACTTACAACACTCTAAGGCTGGTCATGCCCTGGAAAGTTCCTCGGTCTATCTGCTGGATTTGGTTATGCTGTAGACTTCTGCAGAACACATAATTAAACAAAACCTCAGTGCCTCTTCATACACATAATGAATTCAAACGTCAAGAACTCAAAGTTGTCTAAACAGTAGGAAAATGTAGCATGATAACAGAACTTACATGTCCTGCAGTCCAACACAGCCCTGAAAGGACGGCAGGTCTTCGATCTCATTATAGGAAAGATCTCTGTCAGAACACACACACAAATGTTGAGACACTGAGCTTGTGAGGAATGGAACTGTTTTGATGAAGTTTAGACAGGATCTAAAGGATCTGTGATGTGTTACAGCAGCCAGGCTGGGAGCAGGCCTGCCTCTGGCTCGCTCTCCTCCGGGAGGTCATTAGACATCACTTTAAAACGTCCCCCTGCAGCTGAGCCTCTGACAGGCCACTGCGCACAGGCCTGTGAGGTGGATGATGCTTGACTGACGCACACTGCGCTTGTGTGCGATGGAGTGTGTCTGTGTGTATTTGAAGCTGAGATGGAAAGGAGAGTGTACGGTTATGACTGACATGCCGAGCATATGTTAGTCTCTTGAATGACAGCACTGGCTTGAAGGCTTTTCTGTGACTGTGTGTGAGTGTTCTGAGTGATGGCTAACCTTTGTGTTCTAAGGGACCTGTGACTGTTGATTAATTACAGAGCGCTTGAGGCTGTAACTGGCACATCATTGGGCACTCATGGACATTTGACTGACATGTGTTACAAACTATTATGAGTAGTATGTCACTGCTTAAAAGCATGCTAGTGTGTGGTGGCACATTAATGTGTGGTTACAACATGGTATTTAGTGCTATTATCCTTGTGTGTGTCTCTGATGTATTACGCAGTTGTGTCAGCAGTATAAGAGTGGAACTGAATTATAAACCATGCTCATGTGTCAAGTATGACTCACAGTGTGCGTAGCACCGTCAGATCCTCACACAGGTCTGCTGGGATGCTTCTGATTTTAGTTCCTGTTAAAGTCCTGGGCAACACAAGAGACGTGAAATGTGCATTTTGTGTTTCTGCTTCATTTACACTTTATTTCAAACTTTAATAAATGACTGGCCTTTAATTTTTGTCATTTATTATCATTTCAGGGTGTGCTGTGTGACATTTCAATATTAGGAAACTTAAAATAAATGGTTTGCTGTTGATTTCATTGTAACTGACACTGTTCTTTTGTATGTTTATGCTGTGTAAAATAAACTCACAGGCTTTCTAGATTCATTGTTCCAGTCAGGCTGGGGAAATCTTGCATCATACTGGCACCACGTAGCATTCTGAAATATATAACAAATTAAAGAAAATGAAAACAATGTGTTCATTAATTCAACATAAAAAGAAAAGCTTAGCAGAAACTTTGACTTGCTTTTTCCATACAATGAAAGTAAATGGGAATGCTGTCAAGCTCCAAATGAAGGGGGAAAAAACACTATTAAAGTATGATATATAGTTTATTATATGGAAAAGTGCAATATACCAAAAAAACAAACCTTTATCGTTTCATGGAAGAAAAAAAATCCTACTGGTTTGGAACAACAACATTGTAATTTTGGTGTGACTAATTGCTATAAGGTTGAATAAACAGAAATTAACATATAAAAGCATATATATATATATATATATATAACACTGTAATATGCAAAAGAGCATTTAACTGACAGGTGTCAGTATGAGTGACTGACATGTTCAACGTGAGTGTAATTCGGTTCCAGAACAATGACTGAATAATGGTTCTGCTTACAAAGACTGCAAGTCTGACAGGTTCTGGAAAGCAGTGATTCCCACGAAGGAGAGTGGGTTGTCAAAAAGATGGCTGCAGACACAGATATAATGGATGTTTATAGCCAACAAAATGAATAAATAAATCACAATATTTCAACTAGACTGTGTGTGTGTGTTCCATGAGAGTGGGATCAGCGTTTGCTTACATTGTGCGTAGCAGGGAATTTCTATGGAAAGCTCCCTCAGGGATGGATGCAATGTTGTTGCTATGAAATCCACTGGCAAACAGGGGAAATTAAAATCATTATGAAATCATTAAGCTAGAAATCTTTAAGAAGCTCAGTGAGATGAGCACTCTGAGATATTCTCCCTCAGGATTTCTAACAGCTACATTACTGATCACAACTCAAAATTATGAAGCAGTTCTAATTCTCAACGCTAGATGGCAGCTGGACACAAGTGATTATTTTTAAAGCTCTCAGGATTTCAAAATACAGTGCTGAAGACACCTGTTTGAGACCCTTGATTTTAACTGCATTATTACACTATTCTAGTCTTCCATTCTTTTAAAAGGACTCACTTTTTAGAATGATTTTAAAATGCTGGAAAAAGCACCTGAAACTTCACACCAATTTTATCTCCTTTCCTCTCTGAAATAGAGGTTCAGCAATAAAAAATTTCAAACAATGATATAATAACACCAGCCATCCACATCAAAAGCCAACCCCAGAACAAGTGTCTGAGAGGAACTATTGGAATGACTGTAACTGAGTGTTGGAGTGTGTGTGTGTGTGTTTGGAGATACTCACAGTTCTTTCAGCTTGGGCAGCGTCTGAATGGCCTCTGGGAAGGTCTTCAGATTATTGAAGTTTAGATCCCTAAAAGGAGAGAGGGCAGATGAAAGTTATTCACATTAGGATAAAACATCCCTTGTGTGAACTAAACACTTGAGTGAAACTACTACCACTATAGCATATATATTATTGTTTTTTATACTGTATATTTAATAAAGCAGTATAATAAGAGCCATCTCTTTTGCCGCTCTATGTTTAAAGAAAGACAACAGAACCATAACTGAAGATCATTTTTGGCTAAAAGACAAAAAAGGAACAACCTGAGAGAAGGAGAAAAGAAAATCTGTTGAGAGGAATCGACTGTGCTGTTTACAGAAGCCAGTCGGGACAGCCAGTCTGCTAATTTCTTCAGTGTGTTATTGTTTTTCTCAGCTACCACACGATACACAACCTGGCATGATACTTCCTCTCTACCCCCTAATGCCCCTGTCCTGTGTCCCACTCTCCTCCCTAGGGGCACAGGACGTTGGCGTGTCCTCATCCTGTCCTAATTATGGTCAGAATAAGTAAATAAAGTAGAGTCAGCGATGGCTATCTGCTTTCCCCTTCCCCTCGCCTCTTCCTCCCTGACGCGGTGGATGCTTGCTAAACGAACTGTGGTAAGTTGAGAGAGAGAGAACGGAGGCAATAAGGAAAAGCCGAAGGTCTTGAAAAGACTCCTTTGTCCTTTATCGGTACACTGTAAATCCTGATTAACTCAATTCAAGCGTAGCAGTAATGACTCGTTAGAGTTGCCGGACTTTAGGACAATCTCTAATCACATCAAAATACATAGAGAAAATGCATCTTACTATTTAAACTGACTTTTATAAGTCAACTACTGCATTTTACTCTCTACAATAACTTTCAGAATAACAACTGGCACATACTGAGTGTCAAAGAGAGACTCAGCTATGTTAGGTGTGAGACCGCTTACAAATGCTCATAAAGTCAAAAAACTTTGCATGTCCATGTCTATTTTGACACTTCTTGTGTAACACATGCTTTTTATTCATAATGAAATGAATCATCATGAGCCATAACATTTCAGGCTCAAGGTTAGGGATCTCTGTTCAAGGATTACATGTATTTCATGTCTAGTGTATTCTCTACTACACTGCATACTGGTATTCAAATAAATGTCAGCTAAAGCATCCTTACAGAAAGCTCCCAACATTCTCTGCAACTCTTGAGTCTTGCAGAAGAGGGCGCTAGAGCAGCAGATAAATATCCTACCAAACGCTATATAACTGTTCTTGTACCCACATACAATCTCTTGTAAAATTATGTAGCGTGATGCTATTGATGACAGACCCACTGCAGCAAATGTAAATGTAGCGTTACATGCGGTTGCAATCTCTTTAATGACAGGAAGTGTGGCTACATATGAAGTTGAGGGGGAACTCACAGTGTCTCCAGGTTGTCCAGCCCATTAAAGCAGTTTTTCCCAATCTCCTGGATCCGATTGTTGTGAAGATGCCTGCACAACATGGACAAACAAGATTTTAGAAGCGATACTTAGACATGCATTACACACAACCATTTCAAGTTGGGGTTCTACCCAATAGGCTTATAATTATTTTGATGCTATGAAAATAAATGGACAAAATTTAAATTCTATACTTTTTTTGTCTAAATTAATTAAAAATAAAATATATATCAGGTATAACGTTATAATATATCATATAATATGTGAAAAAGAGCATGAAAAATATTAATTTTGAGTTTTGCTTAAGATTACATTTCACAGCCATTTATTAATTAAATTATAAGTGATTTTAAAGATTAATTTTAGGTGTGCATTAGATGATGGCAAGGGTGAACTAAATATAAAAATAAGGGAAATGAGCATGCATTATTAAATACCCAGTATCAACTGATACACTACATTAAGAAAATTGATATTGTCAATACTAAATAAGGTCCCAATATAACACACATCACTAGTGTTATAAGCATTAGGGATGCATCGATACCGATATCAGGCCCGATACTGCGCTCCTGTACTCGTACTCATTAAAATGCCCCGATACCAAAAACTGATACTGCACAGCATGTGAACAGTGCAGCGTCCAGATAAAGAATCACCGACAACAGAACAAACAGAGAGCAGAATGAAGTCGTTAGAGATTAAATATGTCTACGAAGTACATGTAATTAATATAATGTTAAACATTCAATATTCATGCCTGTATAGCTGATTTGCGCGAGCTGATAAGCAAAGCACACTGAGTGGATTGAGCGTGCAGCGGCACAGATGAAATAGAGCTTGTCGAGAGCAAATATCCTTGTAAAAAAGCTTGTACAATACATTTTAACAAGTATAATTAAGTGTAAAAATATCTGAAGGAAATCTGTTTGCTAAATGAAGCCAGTTTTTGGTTTCTGAACCTAATATTTTTAAAAAATTACCAATGCTATGAAAATACAAGTACAAAAAATAAAAGTATCGTATCGGACTTGTTCTGGAAAAAGTGGTATCGGTGCATCCCTAATAAGCATATAGTGAATATAATCTGAGATGTAAAACTAGTTCCTGCAGGTTTTATGAATATTATTATTAAGACTTTTATTAAGATTATTATTGAAGATTTATTAAGACTTTTTATGACCAAGTAAAGAAGATTTAAGCAATAGATTGAACGGAACACAACCACATATAATAAATTGAAGGGAATAGAAGAAATCGTCATTACTTTTAGATTCATAAAAAAATAAAAATAAAAGCATGCCTTGAAAACCTCTGCTCCCAATCAGTAAAATACTTCACTGTACCTTCTGATTACACTGCAAAAAAGTGTCTTCCTCAGTAGTGTTGTCTTGTGTTTATGTGCAAATGTCCAAAAAATATTCTTAAATTGAGATTAATTTACTCGAGAAGCAAAATAACAAAATAAGTCTTGTTTTATCAGAAACTGATTAAAATGAAGTGAGTTAATGATTAAAACAAGAACAAATATCTTTATCTAAATTCATATCCCATTGACAGATGTTTGTTCTTTAAGTATAAACTCACAATATCTCAGAAAACAACTTCATATGTTCAATTTGCATCTCAAGTAAATGTATATTGATTTAAGGATGTTTAGATATTTGTGTTGTAAAACAAAACAAAAATACTCAGGAAGACATTCATTTTTTGCAGTGAATGAAACATTTAATGCCATGGCTTTCTGCTCCGATTTAAGACCTTTTTAGGCCATAATTTGTGGAAGGGCGAATTAAGGCTAAGACCAACAGAAACCCTGTAAAATAATACATCTCATCTATGCAGAATTAATTTTTCAATTTATAACTGTTCAGATGACAAGGGATGATGTCTATTTTGCTTGAATTTTCCAGTCATTAAAAAGATGCACTTCTCAGCAGAACACCAACACAAACATATTCTGTCCCTGGAAGTCTCTGAACGGATAACTGCTCAGCCGTTTTGCTGAGCACTTCACCGCACAGGTCTGTGTGTTTGTTCAGTCTACTTAACGGATTAACTGGCCTCCACTCCTAAGACAAATATTTTCCAGCATCTGGAATGTAATTGGTAAATCAGACCCACATAGAAGCTTCCAGAAGTAAGGCACAGGGAGAAAGAGAGAGCGAGAGAGAGAGTCTAAAGCCTCTGTTTGACTTTGCAAGACACAAGGGTCCATTTTGCTTTTCCCTGTTTGCTCTCTCTAAAATCGCCCATCCACGCCACTGTTTACTTGCATGTGCAAGTGTATTTGTATGAGTGTTTTACGAGCCGGCTAGGACTACAGTTAGTGTAGCGCATTGATGGATTTATCTGACGTGTGTTAAAGGGCAACAAGGGAAGGTACATTTATCAGTGTTAAAAGCAGGATCGTGTGAATTCCTCTAGTGTGTGGGACCAAAATTGCAAAGTACTCACAATACAACCAGGCTGGAGAGGTTGACAAAGGCATTGTCGGGGATGTGTGTGATCCTGTTGAGGGCCAACGTCAGAGCCTGCAGGTTACTCTGGTGCCGTAGGGGCCCAATGGGAACCTCAGTCAGGCTGTTGTCATCCAACCAGAGGTGCCTGAGCTGCTGCAGATCCTCAAAACTGTCCTCAGGCACTGACGTGATGTGGTTAGCATCCAACCGCCTGCACAGATCGTGGAAGAGGTTCACTAAACTTGATGCGGACAGAGCACAAATGAGTAGAAACAGACACTTCTACAAATACGCCACCGGGTGAGCGTGCATATTGGGAATAACAGTGTGCTATCAAGTAGGTGCTAAAACATCAGATATCACTCAGTTTCTGAACACTGTGCTGTTAAAGATACACAAGACATTTCCATGATCTCACTGCACTGGCCTCCCTTTTCACACAGTCCAGGTGGGAACCTCAAAACTGGCCCCACTAAGGGGCCCTTTCAATGGGTTTATGAGAAAAGAGGACCACACCTTTCAGGCCTGAGGGCTAAAATGCTTAAAAGATCTGACTCAGAATGGATATACTTATCAACAAGTGTGAGTTGCACATGACCTCAGAAGACTATGAATAAAGCGCACAAGTCACATGGAGAATTTTCTATTTCTATTTTCTAATCTAACTTAGGGCACTGAGATTTGGAATGGGAGCTAATCACAGGGAGGAGGGTTTGATGGGTAATACTTGTAGGGTGGTGACTTCCTGTTTATGAATGGCTGACACTGACTAAGCTCTACTCTCCCTCCCCTGAAGATTGTACAATTAAAAACACAAAAGACTAGAGCATGCATAGGTGTAGATCTCAGTTAGAACAAGAACTAAGATTTATAACCGTGCCATTAAGTATGGGAATACACACACAAACACACACACACACACACACACACACACACACACACACATGCTCCGTTACCAGACTTAGTTAAGCTGTCTAATGCCTACCTAGATTTCCTAACTCAAATAGAACCTCATAAATGACTGAACTGACCTGACGACAGCAATTACTTAACCACACTCACCAATTTTCAAAGACTGTATCTGTGTCCACCTAATAAAAAGGCGTGATGATTTTGGAATAAATTACTTCAAATTCATCATCGTGCAAAAAAACAAAGCACAAACCTTTGTACCAGGTTATGTTATGTTGAAACACTCAATGTAACTGTAGTAGTCGGACACTCAACATGTCATAAACTTTGACATTAACACAAAGGTTAAATATGTAACTAACACTAACGGGTAAAATATAGTTTCTTTGTACAAATGTAGAGACGATCATTCAAAATTTGCAAAATAAGTTCTACAACCTGATCCAGTACTTACATTTTTTGAAATTACTGGCTGGCTTCTGGGAAACAGACCGAACAACTCAACACCTAGTATAATTCGAATTACATGTACCACAACACCAGTTTACCATAATCTTCAGAATATTCCAGAAAAGGAGGTTTGTATGTCACAGACATACAAAGTAAGTTTGATAGCTAAAATGGTGAATAACAACAAGGCTTCTCAGTGCAGTGATTTGACTGGCTATTTGGATGATCAGTCATTTATCCATTGTATGGTCAACTCTATAAACCATACAAATAGCATTCCTCTTGCAAAGCACACAGGAGAATCCTTTCAATTGATTAGCATTTAATTAGTGATTGCTAAGCAAATAACAATACTCTATTAAGCATTAAAAATGCATACTTTTTTCATCTGATTTTGGGGTTTTCTATTTTTAATTAGACCAATCTATTTCTATCGACACTTTTCAGCGTTAAATCTTTATTATATTTACAGTGCTGTGTGTCCACCGTCTTGGATAGACTTTTCACTGAGCTTGTCTCAATTGCATTCTATGCAAATGATTCATGCTCAACACATCAGGAACATGACGCCTTAAAATGTTACATATAGTCAGATCACTATTTGGGAACAGAAACACACAGTTAGACAAACGGTGAGGAGCTTATGAATGCCTCTGTGTAATGGAAATATATTACAGAGGTCTTGTGGATCTACCAAATGAAAATATAAACAGCTCATAATTGTTCACAATAGCCTTGCCTGGAATAGTGCGTGCAGTGTACTTTAAGCTTAGTCTCACTTGTTAAATAAACATTTTGTGTTCTCTCAGGCCATTCTGAGAAAGGAGGACTAAAGATTGCACATGACGAGTGAAAACTTCATGCATGTACTGTTCCCTTTTTTTGTCTGAGTGCAAGTCGGAAAAGGAAAACTAAAAAGGAAAACTTTTTAGGACTTTTTTCAGTCCCTTATAGTTCTATCCAAAAACGGACGGTTAATTTGTGACTTGAACTGAATCACAATTCAGAAGTGGACTCAGGTGTCTCTTATCTATGGAGATACGGATCTGTCAGCTGCAGCTGAAGACTGTGCATGCTGCTTGTTTTGAACATACAGATCTGGGCATGTCCATATCAGCCACTGCCAAACCTGAGTGTGCACACACTGAAAAACACATATAGTACAAGATTCACTGAGATTCAAAAGGGTTGGGTGGCGTAGATGAGAGAAACAGATAGGATATTAATTTAAGATGTATATGTACAAGGAAACATTTGGCCACAGGAGCTGTTGCAACGTAACACATTTATTACTTTGTAATAGGGATGGGAAGATTCACCGATTCGCTCGGTGCATCGGCATAAAAAGTTAACGATGCGATGCAACGGTTTAAAAAGTGTACATCGGATAAAAGTTGGCATTTGTATCGCACGGCATAAAAAGTTAACGATGCGATGCATCGGTTTAAAAAGTGTACATCGGATAAAAGTTGGCATTTGTATCGCGATGCATCATTTCTGATGCATTTGCATCGGTAAAAGCAAATTTATTTATATATAATTACTAGTGGATGCGCTATATTTTTATTGTTTAGAAAGTGACCAATATTTTATATGTAGATTGATTTCTCCTCTCTAAACTGTTTCTCAAGCACGTTCTCTCATCACCGCTGCTGCGTGAATATGACGCATCACAACACCACGGAGACTTGAGGAAAAGCAGGGATTAAAGTCCAAAACCTGACCTGAAATAACCTAACAAATCAATCGGGTCGGTTTCATAAATGACAAATTAAATTCACACAATATCACTAATTTGTGCACGTTTATTTTTAAGCAACTCTTTGTCGATCATGGATCAAATCGATCCACCATTGCTAACAGCGAATATATTTGTGCTGTTTAATGCATTTGAGATGTTGTGTTTTCCTCAGTGCATAACTGACATGTCACAGGTATATTCTTCATCTGTAAATGTCAGAAAGTCACGTAAATATATCCATTTTGCTGTCAGGAGTGGGCGAGGCTTACGCGAGTGAACGAGCGCAATATTAACACAGTAATTCTGAGTAAAATATACATTTTGCTAAAATATTTGTTGCTGGACATTAAATGTGTCTTTTGTAGAGTTTTAAACCTACATATAAGTGTATTTTTATGATAGCAGTAGGTAACTGTAAAGGGACTATTGTAATGGGTAAATCAAATGTAAGCTAGTACAGTCCTAATTACTAAGCTCAAATGAGTTAATGTGTGTCTTATACCAGTTAAAATATAGTCATTTTCTTTATTAATTATTTTCGTTTTTAATTCAGTGATTTTAACTTTTAATCTAGTTATTTTAATGCTTTAAAGAGCAATTTTAGATTGTAATGTTCTGCTATCTGTTCTGCAAACTATTCAAGATTCAAGATTTTTTATTTGTCACATACATGGTTATATAGGGAATATATGACCAGCAGTGAAATGTAAGTCCAGCAGTGAAATGTAAGTAACATTACATTTATAAAATGTAATGTTTGTTTTATACTATGTATGTGTACATAGAATGTAATGTTTTACACTATAACAAGTATAAAAGGTACAGCTGTCATAAAACCAGAGAGAAAGGCTGCATAGCTAGTAACTGTAAAAAAAAAGTCAAATAATAGTATGTGAGAGAGTCAGTGGTAATATCATTCCTTTCCTATTGGTCAGTGTTAGAGGAACTTAGCTTAGCCTGACAGTTAGCCTGCTTTAGACCAGGTTAGTTTCCCAGCATAAGTTGCCATAGTGCCAAGCTTGATCTAGGCCTATGTTAAATTTGCTTTATGGAACCAAATCATTTGACAATAAGTCAGACTAACTGAAATAAGCCTGGCTTATTTGGTAAACTTGTTTTATGAAACAGGCCTTGAGGCATTAGAAGTGATCATATTTTTTTCCAATGCATCATATTGCATCGAATCGCACTGTGTTGAATCGAATCGAATTCGGATCGCACTGCATCGTAATAGGGGTTAATCGTATCGCATTGCATCGGTAGCTGCTTCATATGTATCTTTAGTGTATCGTAAATAAATGCTGTTCTTTTGAACTTTCTATTTATCAAAGAATCCTATAAAAATGTATCATGGTTTAAACAAAAATAGTGTCTTCAACACTAATAATAATAAGATTAAATGTAACTGATGCTGAAATTTCAGCTTTGCCATCACAGGAATAAATTACATAAAAATATATTTATTTAAATGGAACAAAATTATTTTAATATTTTGGAATATTATTGTATTTACGGTATTTTTTATCAAATAAATGCAGCCTTGGTAAGCATAAGAGACCTCTTTCAAAAACCAAAAAAATAAAAAAAATACTTTTGAATGGGAACGTATATATAAAAGCACAAAAATAGTAAAATATGAATAAAAAGTCATAGTCATTTCAAACATATGCTAATTTAAAATTAGGATTTTTGGTTTTCAGTATCAGCTTTCACCAAAATACTCTGTGCATCACTACCTACAACCAAAAATTAATTAGTTGAGCCATCAAACAGAATTGCTGTAAGTGAAGTAAAGGGTTTTTTTCCCTGGTGTTTTCTACAGGCTTTGTCTCCGCCTTGTTCCCCACAGCAATGTTACTGTAATTAGGAGGGGCACTGTGTTGAATCGAATCGAATTCGGATCGCACTGCATCGTAATAGGGGTTAATCGTATCGCATTGCATCGGTAGCTGCTTCATATGTATCTTTAGTGTATCGTATCGTTGGCTATGCATCGAGATGCGTATCATATCGGCCTCAGTCATGGAGATGCACATCCCTACTTTGTAAGCATTTTCAGATCATAGCTTCAATACTCAGGAAGGATGAAGGATCATTGTTCACGATAATGAATTGCTCTTTGGTCTGTTAACTAGGAAAGCACAGAATTTACTTTTGAGGTTAGAAGGCACAGATCTTCACCGGATCACTGCAAACTGTGGCATAGACGGCCACTTGAAATTATAGATGGATGCAAGATTATAATTGTGGTTTTGGAAACTGTTTGAGTGAGGAGAGGCAGTCATATTTCCAGAGTATATCCAAGCATCAACTGCTCTAACTAGGGATGCAAAGAATGTTGGTCAGCTGAAATGTTTTTAAATTTTTAAAAAAGGAAACATTTATATATTTATATA
>NW_015546101.1:2300381-2313785 GCF_001515605.1 Sinocyclocheilus anshuiensis | reverse complement strand
TGTAATTAGGAGGGTTTTTTTTTTTTTTTGGTAGCCTGATTAGTGCAGCTGAAGAACCTGTGCAGAAAGCCTGCAGGGTGAACACATTCCCGGAGGACTGCCCCCTTTCCTCTCTCTCATGTGTCTCTCGTCTTTGGCATCTGCTCTGACTATATTCCTACTCTTTCTCTCATCATCCTCGCTAAGGGGCAGAAGGCACGTTGATTGACAGGTCATTCTCTAAGGCCTTATCCAAAAGCAGGTGGACTGTGCCAAAACACATTACTTCAGCACAACCGGGAAAAAGAGAGGAAAAACACACAACGTGAGGGGGTAAGATAGAGAGATGAAGAGATCTGGAGAGGTGATAATGGCTGAGAGCTGATTTTTTAAACACACGTTGTCCCACAGCAGAAACAGCAGCTGGACTAAATCTCATTGAGACAAAGTTAAAGGACAGACACACAAACAAACAATGCACAGTTACAGAAACTAATGCATCTGAGACATTACCATGTAAACATTTCTTGATGAAATACATAAGATCATTGCTATCATAACATTATACAGGTAATTGACAAAATTACATGGACAGGATTTTTTTTTTTTTTAAAGCAATGCACCAATGTACAGTATAAGCCAATCATCTGTATTGGCCAGTAAAAGTGATTATCAGACATTGGCAAGCAATGATCAGCCAAACAGCCAATGATCTGAGCCAATTATGACACGTCAATCAGAAGGCTCTGGTAGTACAGTTTGAGGTCAGTAAGATTCTAATATTTTTGAAAGAAGTGTCTTATGCTCAACAAGGCTACATTTATCTGATAAAAAAAAAATCTGTAAAAAGGTAATATTGTGAAATATTATTACAATTTAACTTTTTTATCATTTTATTTGAATATATGTTAAAATTGTATTTATACCTGTGATCAAAGCTGAATTTTCAGCATCATTACTCCAGACTACAGTGTCACATGATCCTTCAGAAATCATTCTAATATGCTGATTTGATGCTCAAGATACATTACTTATTATTATCAATGTTGTAAACAGCTGTGCTGCTTAATATTTTTCGTGGAACCATAATACTTTTTTCAGGATTCTTTAAAGAATAGAAAGTTCAAAAGAACAGCATTTATTTGAAATAGGAGTATTTTGAAAATGATAAACGTCTTTATTGTCACTCTTTACTGTTACTTTTCTAAATAAAAGCATCAATTTCTATCTTACTGTATCTTACTGACCCCATTTTTTGAACAATAGTTTATAGAACAGTAGTTTAAAGTACTTCTTATTGAGTGGGAAAGAGAAAAATGCTGAGATGCTTACAAAGACTGCAGGGCAGGGAGATTCTTGAGAGCTGCGCTTGGGACAGTCTTCAACTGATTGTTCTGAAGCATCCTGAAAAATAAGTTTAAAATGCCACCATTATGTACTGTGTGCACATCAATGACACATCACAGCACAACACAATACAATACATATACACTTCTCTTCAAGATTTCACCACAAATATAACCACTATATTAGCTCTAGTATTGATTTAATGTGTTTGTGTGTGTGTCTCGTTCTGAGCTAATCATGGTGCATATCTTGCTTCCTCTACCCTATCAGCTCTCTGGCGTCACTCAAATGGCATAGGCCGCGAGGACAGCTTTTCCTACTCCTGTGCCAAGCCACAGCACACGCAACTACACACTAACACACACATACGGTTACATACACACAGCCCAGCCAAGAGGCATTCACAAACACATAACCACAGTAAATAAAAACTGGTCCCAAATCATCTCCAACATCTATAGTTCCAAAGCCAATGGCTTTTGGTCCACAATCAGTTTCCCTAACTCAATTCTCACAACAGTGTCTGGATGAGCTGTAAGAGCACCATGGGGCTTTGAAATAGCCCTGGATGAGGACAGGAAGAGGAAAATTAGCTTTATGTAAAGCATGGCTGAGGGGACCGGGCTGCTGATAAGCTGCATTTGAATTGGCTCACAAACACCTGAAGGACAGAATATGAGTTACAGCAAAGAGAGAGAGGGAGAGAGAGAATGCATCATGATGAATGGTACTCCATCAGACACTGACAGACTTGCTGATCCAGTAGCAGCGAAATTCCTGTAACACAACACCACTTAACAACTCAACAAAACACACAGCAGGATCTACTTCTTTCTCACTGCACTGTACAAGATCTTCTCACTGGGTGAACGAGTTATCCTGTATCAAATAGAGGTGTGTGTGTTGAATACTTACAGAACTTTAAGCTGATGGAGGCCAGACAGAGCCTCTGGGTGGATGAATGCAAGGTCATTACCAGCCAAACGTCTACGGAGAGAGAGAGAGAGAGAGAGAGGGAGAGAGAGAGAGAGATACTTCATTTCAGCTAGACTGCAAAAATGTCAGATATTCTGATGGAAAGCTGGAGAAAGGGTGTCAAAGGGAGTGAAAGTGAAGTTATGAGTGGTAAGGAACAGTGAAGAAAGAGTGATTTAAAAACTACGCAGGATGAGATGTTGTAAAATGCGGAGAAACGCACAACTGCAACATTCATTTTTAAATTTACCCTTCACTAAGCACCACCTTAAGGCTGTGTGTCCACCAAAGCATTTTCAATCAACTGAAAATGCCAGATGCTCTGCTGAAAACGCCTAGCTGTGAGTGCTTGAGAGTGCTTCTGCGTTTTCAGTTAAGACGCTTTGGTTGGTATGATACGGAATATCCGCTAAAGTAATATGACACATCACAAATTAAATGTTTCTCCAAGCATTAATTTCATAATTTTGTGGTAGTCCGGGAATTCCATCTGGTGAAGACATGAATACTCGGAGACAAACAATATTAACTTCTCCATTGTTATTCAGTCGTAGTACAAGCAGGGTGTGATGGTTGGTCGGTGTGGTATTAGTCCCACCCCTTCTCCACTGTGATTAGCTGACTAAAAAGTGACAGTGATGAGTGCTGCATTTTACCCAAAGTTGAACTATCGTCGCTGAGAAAAAAAGCCAGACGCACAGTACTCAGCTGAAATGAATGATCAGCGCCTTTCTCATGGTGTTTTAGAAAACAGCGCTCCCTTTGAAAACAACTGAAAAAAAAAACACAAGCCTTGGTGGACACGTGGCCTAAATGTAACTGGCCAGTCCTTAGTGACAATCTTTTGCTTTTTTTCTAATGTAAGCCTAAGGATAGTTTAATTGTAGTTTAAATTAAATGAAACGATTTTAAAGAAACAATCCCACAACACAGAACATCACTGTTGCTATGTCACTTATAATTAGCAACTAATATACAAATATTTTATAAACAAACACACATATAAAGTACATACATGATTATAATTATACACTGATAATAAGAGTTCTTGAGAACCAAATCAGCACATTGATTTCAAGGATCATGTGACAAGATTGGAGTAACGGCTGCTGAAAATTCAGCTTTGCCCATACAGGAATAAATTACATTTTAAAATATATTAAATTAGAAAAGAGCTGTAATAATATTTCACAATATATATATATATTTCTTTTTACAGAATTCTCCAGCTTCTTGTCTATGAGACATTCTGTAAAGCTTGTCTAAATTAGCAATGTAACTAAGCAGGGCATAGCTTAGCAAGGGGTCTACTGCTATGTGGCTTGGCAACTATAAACAGCCTACAGACTTAGTGCGGGAGTACAATATATACAGCAGCTGATATATGCGGTGCTGACAGTAGTGTGTTTGATAAGCGTTGCCCTCTCCAAGTGCTAACTTGCTCTTTGTAGGCAAAAGCCTCTCCAGACTCTGTCTGAATGGACAGCACAAATACCTAAGGACGTGTCAGAATGTGATGGTTGGAATGAATGTACTGTGAAGTTGATGAGCTCGGATTGTACAGATATGTTCTGGGCTGGACAACACACAGCCTGACACCTTCTATTCAGAGAGAATCAAGTAGACATCTTGAATCAGAATTTCACAAGGAATGTGAAGGCATGTACACAGGTTAAGCTGTACTGCACAATACATGCTAGGATGTAAATTGTTTTCATACATGCGTTTTTCAATGTTGCGTGTGCCGTTAACTGGTGTGTGAGAGTGTTTGTGTGTGGTAAGACAGGCAAAGGGTCCACATAACTTCACCAAATCAGGCCCGAGAGATTAACACCAGATTTATCACCCACTGAAACTGGAGTCAGAGAACTCTCTCACACTCTTCTAACTCTCTTATCATCTCTCTCTCTATCTGTTAGGAGCAGAAATAGGCCACAGCTTTTCAGAAAGAACAGAAAGCCTTCCATTTGGCCCCTCTCATTACAGGAAGTACTGGACTGCACACATTTATCTAGATGTTTACAGCATCAGGATGTGTTAACTGCCCCTTGGTGGCCCTTAGATGCATGTCTGAAATAAATCAAATGTAAAATATTATATACAAATAAAACTTTTGCAGTGTGATTATTATTTCAATGCAAAAAAAAAAAAATATGCAATGTCCATCCTTCCTCACTACAGCACCACCTGTGTGTGGAAGTAACCAAACTGAGAGAAAAGTCTTCAAGGAGTTTATAAGGAAGTTTGATATGCAATGATTTACAAAAGTAATTGTGTGATGTTTGGGATCCACCTATCTTTCAACTTCTGCCATTATAAAGGTGCTCTAAATAATTTAGTTTTTGTGGACGAATTTTCCATGACTATATCATCTAGACTAATTTTTCCATTGACAGATTTGAAAGCTGCAAAATTTTGCAAGCAATATGTAAACTGAATTTTTCATTATATTAAATAGCTTGAAATGTTACATTCTTTCTTGTCTGCTGTCTTTGTAAAAATAAAAATAAAAAATAAAAAATGAAAAACAAAAACAATGACAAAAAACAAAAAAACAAAACTGGATGTGAAATGGAGCACCACAAAACGGGCAAAAAAAATTAAAAAAAATCCAGGGATCATTTGCCCACTGAGCAACTGATGCTGAGATGTGTTGTATTACAAATTTATAAAATGTTAAATCTAGGTTCCAATGTAATAGAATATATACTGAAAAAGTTATGTACCTTGTGTTTTACATTTTGAGGTAAAAAAAGGATGACCTTTCTAAGGAGATCAAATCAGGAAGCCCAGGTGTCTGAGATAATGACCTTTTGTCTTTATGCTCTTCCTGACCATCTGGCTTTTTAAGCTCAAAGCACAGCTGTACCTTTGTCTCTGTGATAATGCGAAAGTATGGCGATACTGTCAGACTGATTGGATCAGCACCTATGCATTGAATGACACTGTTATACTGATGAGATCAAGGCTGGGAAAATGCCTGTGTCGGGCTGATTCCTGTACTTCATTTGCATGCTATGCAATAGCAGATTACGCAGAGAATCACATACGGGAACTTCAGTCATCCATCAACATGATCAAGATTGCCGTACTTTAACAAAATCCAACGAGATATTCTTGATCTCTCAAAGAGTCTCCTGGTCTTTGCTTCGACGAGGAAAAAATTTCCAACAGATGAATAAAGGACTTTGTGAAAAACAAAAAAAAAAGATGCTTCATGCTTGGTTCGATTGCCTGGTCCGACCCGGAGTTTGATTGATCCCCCCTCCCGCTGCCCCCGCTGGTTTGTGTTCATACTGTGTTTTTTTTGGTTCCGAACCACGGTACATTTGCGTCATCAGAGAGGCAGCTGCTTACCCCTGTTACTAGGTTACGACTATGCAGAAGATGGCAAAAGGAATGGATGCCTGCTCACTTCATTTTTTACTTATGATTTTGAATCGATTAATTTACAAAACGCCAAGACAGAGCGGCACATGCATCTAATTTGTCACGACTGTAATGCAAAGCTTCAAAAGAACATGGGAGTCACTTTCTGCGAGAAGAAATGAGATATCAATTCTTTCTGCTGCAGCGCGTCAGTCACACTTATCAGGAAAGCGAGTGAGTAAACACACATATAAACAGTTTGACCAATTCATACATCATTAATAGCGATTCAATTCCGTGATTTAGTACGATTGCGTTAACATCAGAAGCGAACCGTACCGGAGTTCACATGAACTGTACCCCAGACCACCTGAGTTCAGAAAACATTATCCAATTGAACTGAACTCTGAAGTCAAACAAACACGGGTGCACACCAAAAGTGCTAGTGTGAAAGCCCCCTTACATTCTCCATAATACCAAAGTATATATGTAAGGGTGTGCTCATACTTGTCATGGTTGGTTTGATTAAAACGAACCCTGGTGCGATTGCTCTGTTAGTGCGGTTCGTTTGAGCAAGTTTGAACGCTGCCATCCAAACCCTGGTGCGCACCAAACAAGCGGACCGAGACCGCTAAAAAGATGGGTCTCGGTCCGCTTCCAAACGAACTCTGGTGCCGTTCGAATGAAATATGACCACAACACGGACCAAATACTTCTAAACGAACCAAAAACAGGAAGTAATGACAAGATGCAACGTTATGCGACATGATTTGACGACACGGTGTAACCAAAACAAAATTAGCAGAAGGCAAATGTGGAGCAACGATAAGGTAAAGTGCCTTTTATGAGCTCCTTGTGAGTTTGCAGGTGGTCAAAATAAAATTATATGTACATGCAAGAATGAGCGCGCTTAGTCCAGCAGACGGCATTATGTGTGTTCGACTTCAAGCGGCGCTGAGCAGACTGATCAGTTAATGGGTGCTTTGATATCATACACCCGCAGCGTGCTTTAAAGCTTTAAAGTCTAAAGGCTGATTTATACTTCTGCGTCGGACCTACGCCGTAGCCTTTACGCCGTAGGCTATGCGTCAGTTTTCATTTATACTTCTGCGTGTTTTTCTGTTTGGCCGATGCGTTCGTGGTGGGACTTTTATTTTGACGGCGCTGCGAAAAGCAGTGCCTGAACACACAGTGCTCACATTCTCCCTCTTGTTCACTGTCGTCGTTAACAGTTCTGTCCACGGACACAAGTCTGTCTAATAATCAGATAGAACTGCTAAACAAAGGAATTAAAATGCATACAAAAAACGATTGCTTATATATTGTTAGTAATAGAAAGGCAAACATGATAATACTTTCTCGTTTGCCGTCAGCATTCAGCAAATACGCAGTTATATAATTTAAACAAACCTTTGAATGACTAATGAACATCTAATTTCAAAAACCTTGCAAACTTAGTCGAATCCAGCTGTGAGATCTTGTGAAGTGTGCATGTGTATCCTGCACGATCGCGTGTACTCTGCGTGACGGTCGGTCTGTGTGAATTGAATACGGACAGGAGGAGAGTTCAGCTTAATTGAGACGCGCGATCGACAAACTTTAAACTCGTGATTTCAAATTATGCTGCGCTTCATGCTTTTGCCCAATGTCATATTCATGTCATTTTCATGGTGTGCTGTATGTAAAATGAGTGTTGCCTTGGCTTTATTTGAAAAAATGTCATTCCCAATGCACACAAACTTCCCAGAATACTGAGTGCCCTGTTAGTTACAGTGTTTACTTCCTTTTTAATTATATTTTTATTAAATATTTGTTTATTTGTGAGAAATACTGTCATTTAAAGTATAAGCATGTTTATTTTACACATTAATTTTTTAAATCCATTTCCAAATTATTTCAAATTTCTTAAATATTAAATAAAAGAAATAAAATTATATCGGCTTTATATCGGCCATCGACCACCCTGCTTTCCAAGATATCGGCATCGGCTGTCAAAAAACCAATATCGGTCGACCACTAATCACTATGCCTTTAGGTTTGGTGTATTTAGGTTCGCTGTCAAAAATGCCAATGTGAAAGCTAAGCAGACCAGGACCAAATGTATCATTTTCCTTTTTGGTCCGGACCAACTGAACCAAACAAACCGAACTACAAGTGTGAACACACCCTAAGTCTATGGATAACTTATGCGGTGTCTCCAATATTCACCTGCAGACCTGGAGAAAGACAAACAGACAAAAAAGGGAAAGAGAGGGGAAAAACAACATGTGACACTGGATAATAAAGCTGGAATTATGATGGTGAGGACATGACAGGGGCAGCTTATCAGTCCGCAGGATCATAGGGGTTCAGCTTCTAAGTGTTGAAATATTGCCACACACAATGAGATGGATGGAGAGAGAAAACACAGGGAGAGATTAAAAGGACTGCTGGGATACTAAAAAGTTAAAATTATGAACCAACACACAGGCTTTGACAGAATATCTGTCTCTCTACAACCACAACACAAACCCCAAATTACACAATCAACTACCGTCTAACTGCGTTCTTGTTTACATCAACACATTTGTTGTGGCACACCAATGCGGTTGAGTTAGTGGTGCGGGAAAAAGAGACGTTTTCTCGCTCCATGACTCTCTCTACATCGTTCTGGTTTGGCTGTGTCTCAAAGCCACCAGATTTGGCCAGGACACCATGGGTGTATTCTTAAGTACACACTCAGCGTCACAACTCAGCAGTCTGATGCATTGAGAGGGGAGATGTCACCCCTGATCATTATTTGTCTGGAACTAATCTAAGTCTCATTCTGTGGTCAGTGTGTTGCCAAAGCTGTGTAGCGCTACTCCGGCGTGTTGCTTTAGTAACCACTTCAGTGAGCACGGCAACTGAATGTCATGTGACCCTCTGAAGGGTTCAGCCAAGACAGAATTACCTATATAAAACAAATTACAAATGAACTAATAAGTCAATGCGATGCAATATAGCTATCCAATATGGCATTGTCAGATTTTCCGGCTGTATTGTTTAGGACACATCCAGCGAGGCTGGATTCAGATTGATCCAAGTGACATCTCCCAGGTCAAGAGCTTTAATGGTGCACTTTTATTTAAGTTTAAAACATTTACTTTCAGTTCAGAACTACATTCATTAAAAATAATTGCAGTCTTTGCAATTGTACTGCAGGCCACTATAGAAATGCCTTTATATATCATTATAAAGCAACTTCTTTAGGACACTGGCATACAAAATGATGATACATATTTTTAAATAGATTACAAAAATGTTTTACAGAAATTCATTAGAAAATAGTTCACCCAAAAATTTAAATGCTGTCATCATTTACTCACTCTCAAGTTGTTCCAAACCTGAATTAATTTATTTCAGCTGTTGAACACAAAAGATCATATTTTGAAGAATGTTGCTAACAAAAAATACAGTGGAAGTCAATGGTTACCGTCAACTATTTAGTTACCAACAATCTTCAAAATATCTTCTTTTGTGTTCAACAGAAGAAAGAAACACATACAGGTTTGAAACAAGTGAAGGGTGAGTAAATGATGACAATGTTCATTTTTGGGTGAACTATTCCTTTCAATACAAAAAAATCAATCAAACACAATCTCTGGCATACTCACATGTGCAATAATTATAAAGCCAGAGACACACATACATCTAGAGAGGATTAATATTTGACAGCTCTATATCTGTCAGTGGGGGTGGATATGTTTGAAGAGAGAGGTGTGGCTGTGTGTATGTGTGTGGTTATGATAGAAGACTGCATGACTCTGAGGCAGAGAATGTTCCTCTTGGCTCTCCACTGTGCTGCCTAACAGCAGCCACGGGTCACACCAACACGCACAGAAGCACATCACTGCCGCTGCACTGTCAGGGTAAATGCATTCTGTAAATAGGTGTTCTGCTCACGGTGATCTTTTATGCCTTCATCTCTACATGAGAACTACTTTTGAAACGCAATATCTGCCAGCTTATTTCTGGACACCCACACTTTTATACATAGCATCTATGCAGTCTATGCAGTCCATCTCTTCATCTCTGAGTTTGAGTTGCTTTATCATGCATTTGGAAATGTAACATCTGCCAACCATCTTCCCATACTTGTATTCAAAGTGCTTATTACAAAAGAGAAGCTTAAAGGACTCCCTGTGGATTTCTGTCAAAATAAATGATGGTTTAATATTTGAAAATGAAAAAAATAAAATAAAATAAAATAGCCATAAATATTAGCACTGCGATTTTACCGTTCTAATTTAAAATCTAATAATAATAATAATAACTTTGATCGATGCACAGTAAAATGTCACAATAGTAATATTTATTTTATTTAGTCATTTTTATCTTTTTATTTAGTAATGGTAGCAGTAATTATAATTATTGTTGTTGTTGTTATTATTTTTATATAGCGATATAAATCACAGAATTTTGGCCAAACTGCACAGCCTTACAAACCAGCACAGCAAAGCAGGATGTTTTTTAACGCATTTATCAGGAACATTTTACATATTTTTTTCCCTCCAAATTATGCACGCACATTTTTCATTAAAATTAAATGTTTTCTTTACAAAAATATTAGTTTTTTAATTAGCAAGTTGAGTTATTTTTATGATTTAAACAATTATTTTTCCTTTGCAGGCTTATAACTTTTACTATTCAAAATAAAAGTTATTCTTTTACCCAGTATTCTTTTCCTCTTTTATGTATGGATACAGCCTAGTTGAAGATCTTGCAATGCAAATGTTGCTGCTGAGTGGTTACAACAGTCCAGGATTTGTTTAAAAATAAATTTAAGCCCAGAAAGTGAACTCCTGACCCTTGTGATTAAACACACCCATTGTGACCACTGAACCATGAGCAACCTGACAAAGAGCATCTGGCACAATGCAGTGCTGTACAGGTCCCAGAGACCTAGCGCACCCCTCACCCCATTCCCAGATAGCACACGCTTCTGAAAACTCCAGTTGTCACGGAAACCATTGTTTTGCCCTCTTTCTTCCCGCCATGCATTCCTTCTCACAATGCGTTGAAAAGCAAATTGGCCTTTGACAAAGCACTGGAGAACTGTTTGGGAACGAGAGCTGAAGAGATTGGAGTGGATGAAAGACACACGAGGGTAAGAAAACACACTCCAATCAAACGAATAAAAAAAAGGAAAAGAGCGAACAGCAAAGGGGAGCCAACTTTGGGAGCTGGTCATTTCAGCTGTCTGGAAGCGCTGGTACCTGATATCACTTAAGACAGATGTTATCTGCCCTTCCCGCAGATGGGCAGACGTGGGATGAGAGAAGAAGTAAAGAAAAGACAAACACAAAGAAAAAAATCAGTCACACCCAACGAGAGTTCAAGACTTACTTCAGATATACTGATACAGCCACTCCAAATCTGTATAAAACAGCATGTGTTTGTTCCTTTAATGTCATTAAAATGCTATGGTCAAGTGGTTCCCACCCCCTTTAAAAAGTCTGTCATCATCCCTGTGCCTAAGAACAATAACCCCTCTTGCTTGAATGACTATCGTCCAGTTGCCCTCACGTCAATAGTCATGAAGGTCTTTGAGAAACTTATAAAGAGCAACATTTGCTCCTCCATCCCTGATACTTTAGACCCTCTTCAGTTTGCCTATCGTCCCAACTCTTAATATTTATTAAGTCTACAGTATACTGTCCTGCACATTTTATTTTATTCATTTTTTTTTTTAATCTTTTTCCATACCTATATTTATATATATTTTTCTTGTGTTTGCATTCTTTAATAATTGCACTGTCCATGGGCGGACCTGACTTACATTTCACTGCTGGTCATATATTCTGTATATAACCATGTATGTGACAAATAAAAATCTTGAATCTTGAAGTTAGATGTAGCTTCAAAAGCCATCTGACACCCGTAGCATCCTGAGATGCTCTGACTAACAGTACTTTGTAAGCTATGAGACTGTGCCAGATGTGCTGCACCACACTGATGGTGCTGTGGGTGGCCAAATCTGTTCCCCGCTTATTCTCTCTAATTGGTCTTTGGACTTTTTTAAGGGAAATCTCAAGCTCTAATAGGCAGTGTGTAGCTTGTTTGTCTGTAAATGATTTTATCTTAATTTTAAGTTTATCTTTTATTTTAATGTTGATTTATTTTAAATAATAAACATTATTTTGTGCAAGTATTGTATACGGCTTAAATGATACAGAAAAGAAAGTCGTGTTATACTTGCAATAGTGCTGTTATACTGAATATTCACCTGAGTGGATTTTCTGTGGCAATGAGCCTGAAGCCTCATATAACAGCACTAAAGCATTAACGGTGATCGCAGAGTCAAATTGTCTGGAAGTCATTCATTTTCAATAAAAATTGGCAATCTGAGGTGACATGAGCAACACTGTTTAGCAGACTTTAATTTATGAAAATGGACAGTGACACAATGTAGTGACTATCAAAAGAAATGAAGACAATGGAGCTCGCATAATCCAACAAGCTGGCACTGAGACCAGCAGTGATTTGGATGTGGATTTAGCTTCAAAGTTGTTTCTGCAGTTCTATAAACATTTCAAAATCTTAAAAATAGACAAGAATATTCAAGAATGATGACAGAGCAAAAGATCATCTCAAATCATCATGGAGATGTTCCATGATGGTGTTTGAAAAAAAGTGTCAAGAATATATAAGAAAAAGAAAACAGAGCATGAGGGGAAATAGTGAAAGAGAGAGAAAACAGAAATCATCCTCACAGTTCTTCCAGATAGGGCAGGTTTCTGAAGACATTAACAGGCAGCTCAGTGATGTTGTTCATGCTGATGTCCCTATGGAAACAGAAGAACAAATGCTCATAGTCAGTGGTTGAGCAGTACCATTTCTATAGGTTAACACAACATAAACAATTTACATTTGCTGTTTGGCTGCATTTCTGTTTGGATTTACATTTTCTGGTTCACATTGTTTACATTGACTGCTTCACCATTTTGCATGGAAGAGAAGAGATCATGGATGATTTCATACTGTGATTTTGCTTGCTTTGGGCTTGAGCTGACTCACCAACATAACTAAAACTGGCCATGTGCAGACACTCATTTCAACCACAGCTTTCTATTTTCTAGATTTCATGGTCATATCATGATTTATTCAAAGGTGCTCCCTCTCCAATCCAAAAACAGCATTTATTAAAAATAAACTGTAAAAAATGGGCATGTGAAACTGCAGAAAACAGACATGTAGTATCTGAAACCTCAACAAAAATTAAAAGCTTTTTTTTTAAAAAAGGGGGCATAACACACAGATTTAGCCAATCTCATGTTAATCTTGAGTACCTATATAGTAGTATTGCATCCTTCATATCACCGAAGAGTCTTTAGTTTTATCAGACTTATAAAAGAAAGATACAGCTTTATGATTCTCTCCGAAAACAGTCGAGCTCCTGGAGGCGTGCCGTGGGCGGAGCTAAAGAATCACAAACACGCGCAGCTTTTGCGTAACCATCGTCTGCAAGCTGTGAGATCGACAAAAATAATTCCCTTAACGCTGGGTTCTTTGGGAAGCTGAACAAGGTTATCTTTCCCTCACAACCAAAAACTCATTTTTTTGGTGACTGTTGAATTTGTGGTCAAAAACAAAATGTAAAATCCTTCTCGAGCAAGTCCTGTGCAGCACTGCCGACGACTTCTGTAACCTGAATGAGGCACGTTTGATGGGCTGCTCTTGCTCTCGCTCTGGTTGATGTGTGCTCGCGCTCTT
>NW_015546101.1:2289866-2298892 GCF_001515605.1 Sinocyclocheilus anshuiensis | reverse complement strand
TCTTAATATTTATTAAGTCTACAGTATACTGTCCTGCACATTTTATTTTATTCATTTTTTTTTTTAATCTTTTTCCATACCTATATTTATATATATTTTTCTTGTGTTTGCATTCTTTAATAATTGCACTGTCCATGGGCGGACCTGACTTACATTTCACTGCTGGTCATATATTCTGTATATAACCATGTATGTGACAAATAAAAATCTTGAATCTTGAAGTTAGATGTAGCTTCAAAAGCCATCTGACACCCGTAGCATCCTGAGATGCTCTGACTAACAGTACTTTGTAAGCTATGAGACTGTGCCAGATGTGCTGCACCACACTGATGGTGCTGTGGGTGGCCAAATCTGTTCCCCGCTTATTCTCTCTAATTGGTCTTTGGACTTTTTTAAGGGAAATCTCAAGCTCTAATAGGCAGTGTGTAGCTTGTTTGTCTGTAAATGATTTTATCTTAATTTTAAGTTTATCTTTTATTTTAATGTTGATTTATTTTAAATAATAAACATTATTTTGTGCAAGTATTGTATACGGCTTAAATGATACAGAAAAGAAAGTCGTGTTATACTTGCAATAGTGCTGTTATACTGAATATTCACCTGAGTGGATTTTCTGTGGCAATGAGCCTGAAGCCTCATATAACAGCACTAAAGCATTAACGGTGATCGCAGAGTCAAATTGTCTGGAAGTCATTCATTTTCAATAAAAATTGGCAATCTGAGGTGACATGAGCAACACTGTTTAGCAGACTTTAATTTATGAAAATGGACAGTGACACAATGTAGTGACTATCAAAAGAAATGAAGACAATGGAGCTCGCATAATCCAACAAGCTGGCACTGAGACCAGCAGTGATTTGGATGTGGATTTAGCTTCAAAGTTGTTTCTGCAGTTCTATAAACATTTCAAAATCTTAAAAATAGACAAGAATATTCAAGAATGATGACAGAGCAAAAGATCATCTCAAATCATCATGGAGATGTTCCATGATGGTGTTTGAAAAAAAGTGTCAAGAATATATAAGAAAAAGAAAACAGAGCATGAGGGGAAATAGTGAAAGAGAGAGAAAACAGAAATCATCCTCACAGTTCTTCCAGATAGGGCAGGTTTCTGAAGACATTAACAGGCAGCTCAGTGATGTTGTTCATGCTGATGTCCCTATGGAAACAGAAGAACAAATGCTCATAGTCAGTGGTTGAGCAGTACCATTTCTATAGGTTAACACAACATAAACAATTTACATTTGCTGTTTGGCTGCATTTCTGTTTGGATTTACATTTTCTGGTTCACATTGTTTACATTGACTGCTTCACCATTTTGCATGGAAGAGAAGAGATCATGGATGATTTCATACTGTGATTTTGCTTGCTTTGGGCTTGAGCTGACTCACCAACATAACTAAAACTGGCCATGTGCAGACACTCATTTCAACCACAGCTTTCTATTTTCTAGATTTCATGGTCATATCATGATTTATTCAAAGGTGCTCCCTCTCCAATCCAAAAACAGCATTTATTAAAAATAAACTGTAAAAAATGGGCATGTGAAACTGCAGAAAACAGACATGTAGTATCTGAAACCTCAACAAAAATTAAAAGCTTTTTTTTTAAAAAAGGGGGCATAACACACAGATTTAGCCAATCTCATGTTAATCTTGAGTACCTATATAGTAGTATTGCATCCTTCATATCACCGAAGAGTCTTTAGTTTTATCAGACTTATAAAAGAAAGATACAGCTTTATGATTCTCTCCGAAAACAGTCGAGCTCCTGGAGGCGTGCCGTGGGCGGAGCTAAAGAATCACAAACACGCGCAGCTTTTGCGTAACCATCGTCTGCAAGCTGTGAGATCGACAAAAATAATTCCCTTAACGCTGGGTTCTTTGGGAAGCTGAACAAGGTTATCTTTCCCTCACAACCAAAAACTCATTTTTTTGGTGACTGTTGAATTTGTGGTCAAAAACAAAATGTAAAATCCTTCTCGAGCAAGTCCTGTGCAGCACTGCCGACGACTTCTGTAACCTGAATGAGGCACGTTTGATGGGCTGCTCTTGCTCTCGCTCTGGTTGATGTGTGCTCGCGCTCTTCCGGGAGAAGTGCCCATGCAAGGAATTCCGCCCCTTTATGATGTCATACAAGGCCATACTCGAGAGAAGAAAAAATAACTTTCCAAAACTTATACGAACCCTGAAGGAGTGTATTTGGCACAGAAATACTCCATCATATGTCCAACTCGTAATTTGAGACTTTGGTCATGTTTAGCATGAGAATCCTACTCCTTAGAATTTTGAATAAGTCAGAATAGCATTAGACCTCCCCTTTAAGTACATTATTATAGTGCTGTAAATGTATAAAATATAGTTGGCAACAAGTGGAAAGGAAGTAAAAATGTAAATGACCCCTTTAACACAACTCAAAATAGAACTACTCAAAAACCTGTTATGAAGCAACATACAGTATTTCTATTTGATACATTTCTTTGAGCGGTCCCTCTCACAGCTGATGTTCATGCTTTACAAGTCCAAACAGAGATCTGCATGTCTGTGACGACTGATAAGACCTGAATCCAGATCAGACAGTGAGATCAAGCATCACACAACAGTAATAGAAGAAAGCAAAATCTATTTGATGTCATCAGCACTGCACTATGGTGATTTACTTCTCATCATGCAAGTATGACATCAGAGGCTTACAAGTGTTTGGCTGGGAGATGATGATTTCAAAAGCAGTAAATGTATGAATTTCCACCTACAAATAAATTCACACACACACACACGCACGCACGCACGCACACACACACACACCCCATGTTTACTTAGCTATCTAAATGGGCACATTCCATAGGCGTAATGGTTTTTATACTGTACAAACTGTATTTTCTATTGCCCTACACCAACCCTACACCTAAACCTACCCCTTACAGAAAACTTTCTGCATTTTTACAATTTAAAAAAAACTTTGTTTACTTTATTTTTATACCAGTTTTACAAATGAGGACGTCCCCCAAAGGGAGGTTTTTGGAGATTTTGTCAGGTATAGCTCACTTCTGGGTACAAATTTGTCCCCAAAATATGGTTAAGTACACACACACACACATATATCCTTATTTCCCATCATCCACTGTAATCTCTGCCACTCTGCCTCTTAACCTCTGATCTACACAACTGCCATCAAATTAAATAACACACAATCTCTATACATTGTGCAAATATTTTGTGCGACTGCTGCTGTTTGTTGCCAGTGATTTCTGGTTATTAGGAACGGGTTATTAAAAACTATTACAAACTTGATCATCATGAAAGCTAATTTACATCTAATGAGGTGGATCATATTCACACTGAAATTGATTTACGCAGAAACTTCAAAGTGTACACTATATACTATACAGCAAAATAATCTGAATTCAGTTAGATTTCTGAACAAAAAGTGCTGTTTGTATGTGTCACTATGTATAAGTCAAGCCTGACAGATGTCTTTTTCAAACAATGTTAAGTAGTTATCATGTTGCTTCACAAATATTATGTTATGTTGCTTCACAAATATCATGTTATCATGTTGCTTCACAAATGTGTATAACAGAGTTTCACACAGCTTTTTTTTATGAGATGTTGATGGCAAAATGGGCATGCTGCTCTTTTCTATACAATGAAAGTTGAAGGTGACCGGGGGCTTCAAAAGAATTGTATGGGCTTTTTGTCAAGGTTGATAACTTATCTTCACTCACTTTGATTGAATGGAAAAGAGTAACATACATTTTCTGCTAAACTGCTATAGAAAAATGAAAATCATTCAGTGAGTGAGAGTAAGTAAAGAATAGAAAGGAAAAATTGAAATCGCATCATATGACCCCTTTAATGAAGTAAAATTCTCTAGGTTTTCCCTCATTCTATTTTTCTTCTCTTTAAAACTATCTATGTCCCTCCTTTTCTCCCGAAGGCTCCGAAGCTCTGAGCATAGAGAGAGAGAGAGAGAGAGAGACAGAGAGAGAGAGCGAGAGCGGATGCTGTCAAGGAGACGGAGAGATAGCATGTAGCAGCATGACAAAAATGCAGGCAGTACACAAAGTGTTTTCCTCTCTCTCTTTCTCTTTTCCATTTGGGCTGAAAGGTGAAGTGTGTGGGCAGCTAGAAAAGCAAATGGTAGATCCGCAGCGAGAGAGGTCAGAACACTGACCTTAAAACACCCGCCGTTAGAGACGCCACAACACAAACTCGCAGAGAGGAAATGAGAACCAGTGCATGTAAATCATAATAAGTGTGTTTTTATGTGGCGTTCTACTTGTTATACATCTCAGGCCTTTTGTTTATTTATTGTACCGTATTCCAGCAAGAATTGTGTGTGCATGTTTCTGTCTTTGTTCTGGAGGAGATGCACTGAAGCCTGGGCAGGTTTTTCAGCTCAGGTTGAGATCTTGATTAGGAATCCATATATGCAGCTTCAAAAGCCAGGCCGCAAACAGTAGACATGGAGACTGGGTCCGATGGAGCCCAACAAACATGCTACAATAGCTAATGAGGCACATCCCCACCCCTGAAGGAAAAGAAAAACAAGGAGAAGATATCGTCCGCCATCTTGGATTTCAATGCAAGGGCTGCCTTGAGTCTTGAGAGCATATATATGAGCACGAGGGACTCTGGCCACACTGTGTATCAGATTACCCCCCAACCACACACACCGAAAGGGGCCTCCTTACCCCCCCTGCAGCTATGACCTTCCATCGCCTCTTTCCCTCTTGGTGGTGTCCCTGGGCCCCTATTTGTGCAGCGGTCCCAGTGGTCCTCTGGATACATTATGTATTACTGACAGTCCTGTTCCTCCTGTACTCACACACACACACACTCCTCCACGCCCGCAGCCTTTCGCCCTGCTGCAAACTCTCTCAATCTTTTGGCTGAGGTGCCTGGGAGCAGGATGAGAGAGAGAGAGCGAGAGCGAGAGAGAGAGAGAGAGAGAGAGAGAGAAAGAAGACTGTGTGTATGTGTGTTTGGGTCTGTGAATGTGATCTCGATCCCCGAGTAGCAGGTTTCCTCATTAGGGGCCAGGGGCCGCACTGCAGTGACAAAGACAGGAACGGAGACAGAGGCCTACTGGAGCCGTTACCGGTGGAAACTCTATCCTATGAGACTGATAGCGTGTGCTCTTAAAGAGTGTGTGCATTTGTGACTGTGTGAGACCAGTTCTACTGCATTTATGTTATGTTTAAATAAAGCATAATTATTAACCTAAAAAGGATCTAAAAGGTGACGTGTCTCATTTATATGGTAGCAAACTGAATTGCAAAAATATTGACAAGTATCAAACTTCTATTTTCTTATACAAATCACAACCTCACAATTAAAACTTAAATGTAAAAATGTCCCGTTCTTACCTTAAAGGGATAATATACCCAAAAATGACGATTATGTCTTTATTTACTCACCCTCATTTTTTTCATCTGTGGAACACAAAATAAGATGTTTTGAAAATTTGGTGGTTTTTCAAAATTGAGTCAATGGAGTCTAATGTTGTTTGGACTCCAGCATTGTTCAAAATATCTTATTTTGTGTGGTGCAAAAGAAAGAAAGCCATACAAAGTTGGAAGGCCATGACAGAATTTTCATTTTTAAGCAAACCTTTCAAGGAGCTATTTCTACTTATTTCTAGTCAGATTAATTCATATCAATTAGCAAAAATTACAGCCAAAACTTATTTGAGCTGGTTTGAAAACGTTAAAAATTTTGTTTTAAACATGAAGGACAGAAATATAATGTAATACCTGTTGGGTATTGTGAAGGTGAAATGCTGCAACATGCTCAAACAGTCGAAGATTTCAGCTTGCAAAGGCAGATACAATTTGGCATTGTCAGTAAAATAGGACTACAAATAAGGACCACCCTAAGCGCTACAGATGGAGCGTGACTGAATGGAAAATGCATACTACAAACATGGAAGGAAGAAGAAAAGCCTTGTTTTAGGAGAGCTCAGGAACATGTCAAGTCTCAACAGAGCACTGCAGATTTTCTGCCTGTCAGTAAGAGTAACAGAAATAGAGCAGGAAAGAGACAGAAGCCTAGTTAAACTCATGCTATAGGACAGAGAACATTGATTTATGAATGAAAGCCTTATTTTCTATCAGGATAGAGTCCTTCCCTTTTTCTAAAACAACATTTATTCTTTCAGTGCTTAACATAGAATGCTCTCTCTCTTAATCACTCTGAAAGAAACACAACAAGCCTGTTTGTCTTTGACTGAACACTAAGGGGCAAATTTGCTAAATTTTGCACGTGATATCTCAGCATAGAAACCTGTGCATATTCACTAACTGGCACGCAATCCAGTTTATCATGCAGTTTAAAAAAAAATTATGGAGAACAGTGTAATAGTCGGACATGCATCCATACTGTAGACTAGCATGCTTTCTTGATTTTAAATAGAGCATACAGGTGTAGGGATTGCAGTGGTGAAGTGATGCTGAACTCAGGAATGCATATCACTATACATACAAACATACATACATATATATATATATATATATGTACTGTATGTGTCTGTGTGTGTGTATGCATATATATGTATATATTAATGCTGTCAAAATTAGCACATTAACACATGCAATTATATTTTTTTTCTTTTTAAAGCATTAAAAATATTTAACGCAATTAACGCAGGGGTGGAGATAGGGTTGGCCACCCCACTCACAATTGCTGCTTTTGTCTCTTTTTTTCTTGACAAGAATTACATTTATTTAGATACAGAACATCTTTATAACCACATCAAATGGAAGACTTTTCAGATGCGCACTCCAACCTTGCCTCAGCGCCAGGCGCTGTTAATCGAGCGCGGAAAAGGTACAGATGATGAGGGAGCTTCACTAGAACAACAGTGAACTGCAGTCAGATGAGATGTTGTCAGGCCATATGTCAGTAAAAACGACTTTTCCTCTCCTGTCAGCCATTATACTGTGCTCGTAGCATGTGCTCGTCAATTACACGCACAAATGCGGTGATGCGCGCTGTAGCCTATATCATTTCATATTAAAACGCAAAAGAAACTACGAGCATGCAATGTTGTAGTTCTGTCATCAGGTAAGTCATGAATTTACCAAATAGGCCTTTAAATTCTGCCTTAAAACTGTGCATGCATGTAAGTATTTGTTATATATGAGTCCCATTAAAGAACATGTCTCTGAAATGCAGTGGTTTTTAAAACGGTCCTGGAGCAGCCTAGCTCTGTCGCCCTCATCTAACACACCCGATTCAACTCGTCAGCTCATGAGTAGAGACTTTAAGACCTGAAGTGAGTCAGAAAAGGTAAAGAGTAGTGAGAAAATATGATGCATGTCAGATCCGCGTCATGTTCGGCAGCGGCAGCTCTTAAAGCAGCCAAAATAACATAATAACCAGCTGCTGTGATGTCTGTTAATCAAAGAACAATAGAAAAAAGAGGAAATCAATAACTTTTGTAGCTTTAAGGATTCATCTATATTTAATTTAGAATTTAGTGTTTGATAACTTTATTTAATTTCTGTCTATTTCCTACGGGTTATGAGTCCGACTCTCTAACCATTAGGCCACAACTTCCCCTTACTTGCTGAAGGGCACAGAAAGCTAAATGTGACATTTATTATTATGGATTTATGTGAAGACTGTTTGAATTTCACTTAAATTAGAAGTTGTTATTTTGTACAGTCTAATAAATGTTAAAATGTATAACTCTCAATTATACTGTGATGTTGACTGGCTATAGTCAATGGTTAAATATTAGGGAAAAAAACTTTCTAGAGACATCAGTAGTATTTGCTATCAGTGATACTCGCCTTCGATCATAAAAAAGATGGCATTAACCCTTTCAGTGGTGAGTTTAAAATATTCTAGCGGTCCCCCCAGAGTGAGTTTTTTTAAGGCGACTGTTATTTTAGAACGTTTCCCCTTACTGTTTCCATGGCAACGCGTCAGGCCACAATAACACTATGACAGATGGATCGCTTTTATTTCGTTTTTCATTTTTTATTCAAAATATTCATAAACTTGCTTACCATTTCATCAACAATCTGATATTCCGATTCACAAATATGTGTAAATGAGTGTGTTTTGTCGTTTAAAAACCTTTCTAAATGATCTTGATCGTGATCTGTAATGTGAGATGGGCATCGCCAAGTCCTGTCAGTCGGATTTACAGCATGTGAATTCATCAATTTCTCCCGAAATACAAGTAATAAGTGGCCGGTGAACTGGGTGAAGAATAGAGTGAACTTTATAGTTACTTACACTATGTGTATCTGATATGAATAAAACATTGGCAAATTAAATTTGAATGGATTGTTATTGTTATTCCATAGACATATGTGTGTATTTTACAAACTCTAAATGTATTGTTTTACTAGTACTTATGTGTATACATAAGTGCTGGTGGTCCTGGGTTTAATACGTGCTCTCACGCTTCCAGTTGCAGATGATGGCTGAGTATAATTGAAATGATATGATGCAGTTGTAGCTGATTGTTTAACCCTTTCAGTGGTGAGTTTAAAATATTCTAGCGGTCCCCCCAGAGTGAGTTTTTTTAAGGCGACCGTTATTTTAGACCGTTTCCTCTTACTGTTTCCATGGCATGTCATGCTTGTCACGTGACAAACCGCGGCCACAATAACACTGTATGACAGATGGATCGCTTTTATTTAGTTTTTCCTTTTTAATTTAAAATATTCACAAACTTGCATACCATGCCATGAACAATCTGATATTCCAATTCACAAATATGTGTAAATGAGTGTTTTGTCATTTAAAAACCTTTCTAAATGATCTTGATCGTGATCTGTAATGTGAGATGGGCGCCGCCATGTTTGTTCGCGCTGCAGTTCAGAAAGTCCTGTCAGTCGGATTTACAGCACGTGAATTCATCAGTTTCTCCCTTAATACAAGTAATAAGTGGCCGGTGAACTGGGTGAAGAATAGAGTGAACTTTATAGTTACTTACACTGTGTATCTGATATGAATAAAACACATGGCAAATTAAATTTGAATGGATTGTTATTGTTGCTTCCATAGACA
>NW_015546101.1:2280723-2289633 GCF_001515605.1 Sinocyclocheilus anshuiensis | reverse complement strand
AGCTGTTTTGGAATTTATCCAAATTCACAGATTATTTAGCAAGTACAATAGAGGAGGGGGGAAAACACTGTAAGCTCATTAAAAAAGAAAATATCTGGTATTTAACAGGTTTTAGGGAGGATTTAACAGCACTATATCTTGTGCTTGAAAGTTTCTGTGAGGAGATAGAACAGTGTGAAGAAAGTGGGGGGTCTGTATCTCTGTTTCAAGGCTTGGCATCTTCCATGCGTGACATGCCACGTCTCCTGGTTCTCTTGAACCCTTTCACGAGTAAGTTTAAAATATTCTAGCTGACCCACAAAAGTCAGTTTTTTTAAGGCGACCATTATTTTAGAATGTTTCCCCTTACTGTTTCCATGTCGACGCGTCAGGCTTGTCACGTGACACCGCGGCCACAATATGACAGATGGATCGCTTTTATTTAATTTTTCCTTTTTAATTTAAAATATTCACAAACTTGCATACCATGTCATGAACAATCTGATATTCCGATTTACAAATATGTGTAAATGAGTGTGTTTTGTCGTTTAAAAACCTTTCTAAATTATCTTGATTGTGATCTGTAATGTGAGATGGGCGCCGCCATGTTTCTTCGCGTTGCAGTTCAGAGAGTCCTGTCAGTCAGATTTACTGCACGTGAATTAATCAATTTCTCCCGAAATACAAGTAATAAGTGGCCGGTGAACTGGGTGAAGAATAGAGTGAACTTTATGTGGCTAAAAACACTGCATAGTTGTGATAATATGACAAGCGCAGTGCACTTCTCTCTCTGGCTCAGTCCCAGATAAAGCGCGAAAGCACAGTTTGAATTTGTCAGTTATGTGACGTCACCGAACGTTATAAATCCCATATGTGGGACCATGCTCCCAGGGGCACGGAAATAAAAATCCCATGTGTGGGACCTTACTGCTCAAAGGGTTAAACAAATATAAAAAATACACGGTCTTTATGTTGTTTTTACATTAATTTGAAGAGTGAATGTAAAATTATTGCAATTGAAATGTATATTTAAAAAATTTAATGTTAGGTTGGATTAATCACGATTAATTGCAGAAAAAAATGTGAATGATTTTAGCAAATGGCTGCAATATAACAAAGAGTGAAAAATTTAAGGGGGTCTGAATACTTTCCGTACCCACTGTATATATATATATATATACACATGTAAAAATATTAATTATTTACCCAATACTCTTCAGTTAATCAATGTAACAAATTAATAATATACCAATTAATTAATCAACAAACACACAGATATACGTATAAATATTTATCCTCAGTTAATTAATATTACAAATATTTTGATATTTTGGGGTTTATTCTTTAGAGAACATTTATTATTTATATGAAAATGATAGGCGATTATGTAAAAAAACATTTAAATATCATACAAAAATATCAGTAAAAAGGATTACTGGTCAATCTCTACTTAGTAACAACCTACAAGATCAGTAATTAGGCTGGGAAAATTGCATTTAGCACAGATTTTGTGGGCACGTTTGCGGTGTTACTTATTATGTATAGTTATTTGAGTGAATCAAGGAATGTATTCAATAGTAGCTGCTCTCCGTGGGCTCCTAAACTCCTCTGCTAAGATTCTGAGGGTTAACTTTTACATTTCCACTGCATCAGTGAAACATGGGAGCATCCGCGTGTCGGCAAACCACACCAGCACCGCAGCAGGTCTTTCGGTGGCCGCAGCTGCCCACAGAGCTCCACATCACAGCAGGGCCAGCCCGCTCATAGCCCTGCCAAGCCCTAAAGGAGCCCAGCCACAGCCTGCCCCATGATAAGGCCTGTAGATGTGCTGTGCGTGTGTCGGGGCATGGGTGGGTCTCATTCACCGGCTGGCTTTCAGGCCAAGAAGGGTGAGGCGTTTCTGTGACAACTCCATTTTGATTGACAGCCCTGTAAATTATGTCTTTTAAGGATCAAGCATAAAAAGGGTGTGTTCCTTAAAAATGGACTTGTGCTCATGAAATAAAGACACTTTCTGTCCTATGTTATCTAAATGTTCCTCACAAGGCACTACAGTACATCTAATTTTATTCAGCCAATTCATAGGGTCCTTTCTATTTATTCACTTGTATATAATGTAATAGAAATTTAATATAATCCAAATAAAACAGATTATTTTGAGTGATTATTTGCCTACATTTTGAATGCACAGCTTGTGGGATTGATTAAAATTGTGTGCAATACCTACAATCCCGCACTGAGTTTCAAGGCCTGAGTTGGGCTGAGGGTTTGTTGTTTCAAGCAGGACTCCCACCCTGAATTTGAAGCACATTAGTCTCTTCTCACAAGCCTGATGATTTGTTTTTCCTTCAGCATTACATACAGTAGAGAATGAACACTAAACACTGGAAGCCTATCAGTGGGTTGGATGATGTCATGCCTGACAAATTCCTCTCCTTCTCTACACAAGAGAGAAGTCTGAGTCATATTTAAGCTCCGGCAAACTGTCTGCCATTCAAGTAGACAACTGTATGGTTTGAACCATGAAATAATTAAAAAAAAAAAAGCAGAAAGATAAGTGAACAGATTAGTCCACAAGGTCAGTGAAAGAGACATTTTCTATAAGACAGGCGTGATGGCCTCATATAAGCTATGCATATGAATTCAAACACCGTATTTGGATCTTTAAATGTTTGGGAAGACAGCACTTAAATGTTTTTCTTAAAATGTTTGGGAAAAGAGTGCCGTCTGACGCAGAACATGAGATTTAAACTCTGAGTAATGAGTTCCAGTATAAACCCTCTTTGAACTAAACTACCTGAGAATGAGATTCTAAAAAAAACTACAGACTTGCCCAATACTAAAAGAAGAGAAGACGACCACACACAGGCACGCATAACTTATACCCTATAAAAATAAAAAATTGAAATAATAACAAAAAAAATAAAATGTATTCACCAAGTCACACCAACACACAGGAAGCTCTATGTCTAGTCCAAGAAGGGCTACAGTTCTGGAGTCACAGAGCAAGAAGCCAATTCCCTCACGTGCGCTCTAACACAAACACTCAGCCTTAAGAGAAAACATGTCAAACCACAAAAAAAAAAATTCTGAGTCTGAGAGAAAGCAAAGGATTTACAGAAAGAGAAAGACAGCAGGAATGCGAGAAAGGAAGTGTATTAAGCCGCTAATTCCACAGGAACACCATGGCTGTAAGCACAAAGTGTGTTGGGGTTGTGCTGATAGTCTATCTGTAATGAGATATGGACAAGGCTGAATACACCACTGATTCACACAAACAACATACGCTGGAGTCTGACTGCAAAGTTTGCCAAGAGTAAACCATTCAAATGTAAGCTCTTCCCTTTTACTTGTATGCAAACTTTAATATATAAAATATTATAAAATGTGCTTGAATACATTACATTTTCCAATCAGAATTAACTAAACAGATTTAACAGCATATTTCACACAAAAATTCAAATTATGTCATAATTTACTCACCCTCATCTCAATCTGAGCCCATTTAAGTTTCTTTATTGTGAGGAACACAATTTATATTGTTTTGCAGAATATCCAGGCTGCTCTTTTCCATTCAATGAAATTGGTTATAAATCGCTCCAAAAATAACAAAAAAGCACCATCATAAAAAAGCAATACATCAGGTGATAAATAATAAACGTGAACATGACTTTTTTAAAGAGATTAATTACTTTTATTTAGCAAGGATCCTGAAAGAATCAAAGGATTCTCAAAGAATCCTGAAAATTCCAGTTTTCACAAGCAGCACAAACGTTTGCAACAATAATAATTAGAAATGTTACTTGAACACCAAATCAGCAGTGATAATAAACATCTCATTTTTTTACGCCCATCTCCAGAGGAAAATAAAGCATTTGGGATTGGATTGAGATGAAGGTGCTAAATGATGATAGAATTTTTGGGTGACCTATTTCTTTAATATAGTCTCCAAAAGTAAACTAGCAACTCCTCCATCTCTAAAATGAACATAAAACGTTAAAAACTTTTCCTGACTGTAAAGCCTGCAATTTTCCACTACTCTTATTAAAATATAATAATCTGCAATGATCTAAATTATGCAAGTTCATTGTATGTACAATCAAAATGCACGTTAACAGCCTACATCAGTCTGCTACAAAAATTCTTCATTTAAAATGTACTTGTACTATGTACAAAAAAACAAACAAACAAAAAACTCTGGTGAGAAGGAAACATTCATCCAATAAAGAAGGATAAGCTATCAGAATATTAGCCAATATCTGACATTAATCAGCTGATAACTCAACAGCTTAAAATAACAGTTGTTTTAATACAATATCAGCAAGGTCAAAATTCCACATGCTTGCTAATGTTTGGCAGTGAGTGCTGTCCAGATGTCTTGGACAGCATCACCTAAATGTAAGTTGCCTCCCATAAGTGTTGGATACTGACAGCATTCAGAAAGTTCTTTTCCACAGTACTCCAACACAAATTGCTCCATTCGTTCCCTCTCTCTCTCTGGAGAGGTGAGCTGAGCTGGACGGAAGCTTGATGGGAACGAAACCCAAATAAAACCAGTTTTCTGGGAAGCCATTTCACATTCCAGTGAGACCAGAGAGGCTTCCCACCTTTCAGTAAGAGTGTGTGTACAGACCTGTCTATGGCTGCACCTATTTTTTAGTCTGTGTGTGTTGTGACACTAAGAGACAGAATGTGTGTGTGGCTCAGTGCTTTCCCAGTTCATCTCACTCAGTATACCCCTCTGTTTATCATTCGGACCATCTCTCTCTCTCTGTTTCTCTGTCTATCCTTCCCCTTCATTCCTTTCCATTGATCTCAGATCCTCATCCTGTCATTTGTCTGGTGTCAATTGGAAAAGACGATGTGATGGGAGACAGGCGTTTCTAACGCAGCAGATGGCCTTCTTCAAGGCTCCACCAGGAAGCTCACATTAAACAAACCCATTAACTGCCAAGGCAACCTGCCTGCATCCCAAAATCTCTAAATAATCACATGACCATCTCTCTGACCGTCTACAACCTTTCATTTCTGGAAGAGGGAGATGAATTCAAGCTTGTGAATGGAGTGAGTCGGAGGGAGTGTCTGGCTGTCCTTGCAAGTCTCTCAGCTGGTTTAGACCAAACACAGTGAATCAGAGTGGCTTTGACTAGAATTCAGCACTTCAATAAATTAGAGGGGCCTCTTCACTGCCTTACTACGCCACACTCTGTCCTGCCTTCTCTACACATACTCTCTCGGACCCTTTTACAACTCTAAAGCCATTAAACTGAGTGTGAGTGTTTGCAAGTGAAAATTAATAAGTAACTTAAATATTCATGAGCCACCACAGATCATTAGTTAAAATACATTCAAATTATGAATGCCTTGAAAATTTCATTAATGTATTTGAATTTTTATAAACTACTTATGTTAAGCATTACAAATGTTTGTTAATGACAAATAAAAGTTTCATAAAATGTTACCAATATACAAAAATATATTCTAAAATATTTTTAAAAAGGAATTAATGTTTTATTTAACAAGAATGTATTACACTGATTGCGTGAAAGTCATTTATAATTTTTTTTTTAATTTTCAAACAAATTATGTTCTTTTGAACAGAGGAATCTTGAAAAAATATATGAAGGTTTCTGTAAAAATATCAAGCAGAACAACAGTTTTCAAATTGATATTAATTAGAAATGTTACTTGAGCATTTTAGAATGATTTCATGCGACACTGAAGACCGGAGTAATGGCTGCTGAAAATTCAGATTTACCACTGCAGAAAAAAATTACATTTTAAAATATAACATATTAAAAATGGAAAAGAGATATTTTTGTTGTAATAACATTCTAAAATATTACTGTTTTTGATAGAAAATTAAAAATCAAAACTGTAATGATTTAAGACTTTTGAATGGTAGTGTATTTTTTACTTTTCTCAGTTGCTCATAATGTAATTATAAAGAGCTACTGAATGGACATAGTCAACTGAAAATAAAAATAAAAAATCTGTGAAATATTGACTGTGCCCAGTTTTTTTATTTTTTATTTTAATGCAGTCTAAACTCTTGCCTTTGTTTGAAGAAAATATATTTTCTGTGTGTAGCTGATCATAATTATTTGCAGTAATATGCTCCTCATTCATCTCCCCCTCTGTGTGGTGTAGATTTGCAACTTAAATCTCGTACAAAATAACGATTGTTTTATCATTGCACACTGTTGTCAATGTGAACATACCTCAAGCGTTTTAAACTCTGACAAAAAAGTTTTAAAGTCCTGACATAACTCTCTCTCTCTTTCACACACACACAAAATATTGCAAACTCTTAAAAATAGCAACACAAAATGAAGCATGACTGGCTTAAATATGACATGCCACACAGACAAGGAGACAGCAGAGGTTTTTGAAATGAGGAAGAAAATGATGAACTGGGAATAAATGTTTATTTTACTGCCCTCTAGACATAATATATCATCAGTTCAGTTTAAATAAATTCAACACGTTCTGCTTTTCTGTCTCTCTCACACTCATAAACACACACAAATCGTTGGCAGGGGCAGCGTGTGGACAGATGCAGGGGACCCAAGGGGGTCATCTACAGGTCAGGAAGTGTGCAGCTACAGAGCAATGATGGACCCTGTGACTCAAGATCACCGGGGGTTGTGCACACGGCAGAGAGGAAATGCCAGCCAAGTGGCACTGCGTAGGACCACACACGTTCAAACGTTCGGCGAGGAGGAGAGGTGCCATGTTAAACACTCCTTACTGGAATAGCTGGATAGAGAAGACATCTGCACTTCTTCAGCTGCTGGACACTTCTCAAGGAGTCTAACCACCGGCGAACACAACACATGCAAACCTTGGATTAGAGCTCATCTCCGGTCTGACTCCTACTGGGGACTACTTATCAGTCCACTAATCCAGTCCTCATCATTCCTCACAGCAGAACGGACATTTGGTGGATATTTTCTCCACATGGGACGAAATCCTCGGAACAAGGGCATGGCCAATAAGGCCTGATTTGAGGTCTGAGTGCTGCATGTATAAACACTCGTAATGCTTTAAGAAATTCTGGCAGCCTAACAGTCTCTCTCTTTTGGCGCTTTTCCACTGCATGGTACGGCACGGTACGGCTCGGTACGGTTCACTTTTGGGGGGTTTTCCACTGGGTACAGTACCTGGTACCTGGTACTTTTTTTAGTACCACTTCGGTTGGGGTTCCAAGCGAACCGTACCGTTACCAAAACGTGACGTGTAAACTCTGCTGATCACGGATTGGCCGGAGAGAATCGTCACTACCTGCGTCACTGAACTTGCGACACGAGCAGAAACTCACGACTGTATGCGCGCTTAGAGACAGATAGACGCGACGAATACGTACAAAAACACTGCGACTCACAAGACAAAAAACACGAAAACACCTTTCTGTCGGGAGAGAGAGAAGCCGCAGCGTGTGAACGTGCCGCCATCTTGGAATGAATCTGCAACTATAATGACATGTGAATAATCCCGCCCACTCTAAAGCGATACTAAACTGCAGTGGAAACGCAAACCGAGCCGAACCGAGCCGTGCCGTACCGTACTGAGCCGTACCGAGCAGAGTCGTACCACGCAGTGGAAAAGCGCCATTTGTCCCACACCCAGCATTTCTGAGTGAGAGAAAAGCCCTTACGTGTCTCTCTAATCATCATGAGCCATCGTTCATGCTCATCAAAAATAGAGGGAACAGAAAGAAAACCAAAGGCACCAAAAAGGGAAAGACACAGAATGACAGAGAGATTTTATTAGGTATGGGAATCATAAAGATTTCAACCATTTCAGTTTCAATTCCACTTAATGTTTTCAGTTCTTTTAGGGTGCTTTCACGATTTCAATTTTGTGCGCACCCAGGTTCGATTGATGTCAGAGTTCGGTACGTTCGGATGATGTAAACGCTGTCTTCCGAACTCGGGTGCCCACACGCGAACTGTACCTGAGTCCGCTTAAAATGGGTGGTCTGGGAAACGGTTCAAGTGAACTCCGGTACGGTTTGCTGCTGATATGACACAATCGTACCAAATCCTGGAAGTGAACCGCTATTAATTAGAGCCCGACCGATATATCGTTTTGCCAATATTATCGGCCGATATGAGCCTGTCGCAGATATATCGGCGAATTTGCCGCTGATATGTTGCCGATATTAACTTTTTTTTTTTTTTTACAGAACATATAACGCAAATTAAATGAATCTGAATGGTGCAATTACTTAGCTTGTCCAGCAGAGCGTGCTCCATTGTTTGCTATTGGCAACCCATGTCAGTGTAGTGTAGAGATGCGCGGATGAGCTCAAACTTCACCCGAGTCCGCTGCTTCAAATTATCCACCCGCCACCCACCCGCACCTATATTTGATCGTCACATTACAATAATTCTAATTCTTAGTTTTGCATGATGATATGGAAATGGAAGCCTGTGTTACGGCCACCGGAGCTGATCGCGGCCACTCAGTCAATGCTGGTGTTTATCCCGGCCGCACCGCGGCACAGAACTCATGCTTATCACATCGGTCACATCACATTGTGCGCATCCGGTGTAGAATAGAACCCATTATAATCAGTAATGTTTTCTACACTGGATGCAGTAAACTGATGCCTCGTTCTAGTTTTGACGTGCTGACACAAAGTTCAACTGATTTTCAATGGTCGCTTTGTCGCGTCCTGTTGTGGCGCAGACACGGTGTCAGCATAGTTTGTTAGTTCAGTCAGTAACGTAGCAGATTGAAAAGTTAGTATCTTTCTGCAGTCCAATAATAGATGGCAGTGCGGTGGTGGCTTGAGTCTGCTGAATGGTGATTTAACGCTACATTGTCAGTCACCTGGTTGGAGAGACTCATTGCTAAGTAAATAAACAACGTCCCCGTCTTTTACTCTCACAATGCGTTTATCATATTCGTTTGCTACATTAGTAG
>NW_015546101.1:2272234-2280697 GCF_001515605.1 Sinocyclocheilus anshuiensis | reverse complement strand
ATTATATTTTATATATATATATATATATATATATATATAGACTGTGTCTGTGAATATTAAACTGCAAAAAGACGATTTAAATACGAATGTTCTGCATGTTCATTTGATTACCAGAATATACACAACACGGAGTTTGTGAAAAAATATTATTATTTATCTATTTTAGATGTTTACATTTGGAAAAGCTGTGCTTCCTGCATAAACCTGCCCGTTGGTTTGGCAGTAGCTTGCTTGTCCTACACAGTTACCTTGTTTAATTAATTGTTCTTAATTCAAGTTATATATATTTTGTTCTATTTGTGTTGTTATTTATAATAAGTGAAGTGAAGTTTACTGTTAAGTGTACTGATGTCAGACTCATTTTGAATAATAAAGTTTATTGTTAAATTGTTAAATACCCTGCCTCCACTACATAGGTCTATGTTTGTCACATCATTATAAGTGTTTGATCACCACATTTGAGTTATCATTGCAAAAAATGTGTTTATGTATATATATTCTGTTTATGTAGGCTATATACTGTATTCTATATAACAGTACCAGTCAAAAGATTGGACACACGAATGGAAAGTGTGTCCAAACTTTTGACTATACTGTACTATAATATAGCCTACACATAAAGAATATCGGCCAATATATCGATATTGGTCTTTTTTATTCCCTAATATCGGTATCGGCATCGACCCCCAAAAAACCCATATCGGTCGGGCTCTACTATTAATGATGTATTATTTGATAAAAACATTGTGTTTGTCTGTGAGTTTCGCTCACTTTTCTGACAAGCATGACTGACAAGCTGCAAGCAGAGAGCTGTACATCTCATTTCTGTTCACCTTTAGCGTTCTTTACAGCATTTGCAGTACATTCGTAAGACAGACATAAATATAAAAGTGAAAAGCATTTTTCCACCTTCTCCTGCGCCATCATTACTAAGCAATTGGGTTGTGACAAAGCTAGCCTAATAGTCACCGCTGGGCAACACTGGCACACACTTACCTCATTCAAGATCCACTCTCATTTCCCCTGGACATTGGTACATCCGATGATAACACCTGTATATATACACTTCACCATTGGACTGTATATATTTTTGGCACTGTAATGTTTGCACGAAAGTGCTATTGCAGACTGAGCCATCATTTTAACATTTTACGGACATTCGCTACATCCCCAAATAAGTGGTGGTACTTGCTTTATCACAGGGGTAAACAGCTGCTGGCTTGATGACGCAAACAAACCATGATTTGGACCCAAATAAAATAATATGAACCCAGTCCAGCAGAGGCAGTGTCACATGTTTGTTTCCATGCCCCTATTTGGTCTTCCTGTTCCTGCTCTGTGATTGTTTATTATTTGTCCCAGGTGTTTCTCATGTTCATTGTTGTATTAGTTCCAGGTGTTCCTCGTCTTCCCCTCAAGTCCTGTGTATTTATAGTGAGTCTAATTCCTAGTTTCTTTGTCTGCTGTTAAATGTCTGTTCCCCCTGCTAGGTGTGCGTCTTGCCTTTATGTCTCTTTATTTGAATGAATAAAGATGGTTCTATGTTGAAGTACTCCGACGTCTCCTCGATTCCTGGTTCCTGGTTCCAACACAGTAGCAGTAGCCAAAGTGTGACAGAACAGCAGACCCATAAAAAATAAGCGGCATATACCTGTGGCTGAGCCAGCTAAGGCCACGGAGGATCCGCCATGGCCTCCTGAGTATCCTGATCCGCATTGGCCTCCTGTGTCCCCTGATCCGCCATGGCCTCCTGAGTATCCTGATCCGCCATGGCCTCCTGTGTCCCCTGATCCTCCATGGAGGCTCTCCATGTCTCCACCCTGTTCCAGTCCTGCACCCCTCCCCGATGGTACTGTTACGGCGCGGGGCGCGCCGTCCGGGAGGGGGGCGATCTGTCACATGTTTGTTTCCATGCCCCTATTTGGTCTTCCTGTTCCTGCTTCCTGATTGTTTATTATTTGTCCCAGGTGTTTCCCATGTTCATTGTTGCATTAGTTCCAGGTGTTCCTCGTCTTCCCCTCAAGTCCTGTGTATTTATAGTGAGTCTAATTCCTAGTTTCTTTGTCTGCTGTTAAACGTCTGTTCCCCCTGCTACGTTTGCATCTTGCCTTTATGTCTCTTTATTTGGATGAATAAAGATGGTTCTATGTTGAAGTACTCCGACGTCTCCTTGATTCCTGGTTCCAACACAGTAGCAGTAGCCGAAGTGTGACAGGCAGGGGGAGGGGGGAGCATTCGAACTCGGGTTCAAACCAGGCAATCGAACCAAGTGTGAAAGCATCCTTATTTTTTTAAAGAATAATTATTTGATTAAAAAAAACGTGATTCCATTGCCAAATGATGAGATGATTCAATAATAAAATTGCTAATAAATAATATTTTACAAAATTAAGATAACAGGTAACACTTTAGATTAGGTAACACATATTCACTATAAACTTCTTCCCTCAGTATACTCTTAATTTGCTGCTTATTGAAAGAAAGGTAGTTGTTTGTAATAGTTATGTTTAGGTATGGGGTAAGGTTAAGGGATCTAGGTGATGCAGAATAAGGAATTAGCATGTGCTTTGTAAGTACTAATAAACAGCCAATATGCTAATAATATGCATGCTAATAAGCAACTAATAGTGAATAGTGTTCCCTAATCTAAAGTGTTACCAAAAATTATTGTAAAATGTGTGTTTAACACTTTTTAGAGGCGTATTTATATAATTCAATCCAATATTTGGCCTTAACTATTAAACATCCATACCAAACAAAACAAAAATGCAGTCATATTTAATTCATTATTATTTATAAAGTTCTATGCATAATGTGAATATTTAGTCACACATTTTCACATGAACAACCAGTCAGTAACTAAACTGATTTAGGTTTCACAGTAAGTTGTAAGTCTAGGCTATGTGTTTGAATCACTAAAAATAACCAACTCATTAGAGTCATTTGTTCAGGAATCAGACTACATGGTTGTGTACATGTTTTTGATTTACTTAAGGAGAACTAGTTGATAAAAGTAATTTATTCTATAATCAGTCTACAGTGTTCATGCTGTAGATTCAGTAGTGGATTCAGTATGAATAAGTAGTGCAGGGAACTCAGTTACAGTATTTTAATACATTTGACAACTGTAAATGGTTCTTCGCTTGTAACTTGGTTCCCAACCCTAGATTTTATTGTAGTAAGTTCAATGTCTGGGTTTTGAACTGGATACACAACGTTGTTCTTGAAAAAATGCGGTCACAGACATTCATGAGGCTTCACCTTTAACAGCTGTGGGAGTCTTTGCCAGAACACTGAACACAGCGGGCCCTCTTCTCCTCCAGAGCTCTTCTCATGACCTGTGTGTGTGTGTGTGTGTGTGTAGGTATGACTGAAGGCTGCCTGTGCTCATGTACATAAAACAACCTTTATCCTCAACTATCCCAATTCACCTCATAACATCAATGCTGTAAATCATTTGTGCATCACTGAGGCATACAAACAATCTTCAGGTGAAGAATTGCATTGGTTCAACTAAACAATTTTCACCATAGTAATTTATCTGACAGATTCAAGGAAACTGTGTGACTTTCTCTGGTGGCGTTCTCAAAAAAAAAAAATCTAAATAAAAAAAAGAGCATTGACAAACTTTTATCCTCCACTTCACATTAAATCTCCCATTAAAAGTGCATTACCGCAAAAGTCACTTTCTGTCACGTACCCCGACTGCACAGAAATGGTATTGTCTTCAGAGGTGAATGTTAAAAAAGTTATCACTAATCGCTCTATACATTCAGACAGGGAAAGGTGTGGAAAAATGGTGCAGCCAGTTCCATCTGACTGAACTTGTAGACATGCAACCCTTCTCACAGCCTTTAAGATGGAAAAGAACATGGCGTCTCTGTTTTGTTAATGGGACACAAAGGCACATTCCAGTTCCTCAATGCTGAAGGGCTTTACTGAGGCAGAGACAAGAGTGGGCTAATGGCGTGTGGACAGACATTTAAGGGGGGATATCCCCACTGCACTAAACCAGCGGCGCACACACACACATATACACAAGGGAAATTCTTTCAGCCAGTGAGGGGACACCAAAAAACAGGCAAGGTAGACTGAAAAGTATCAAGGGTCAAAAGTAAAGGAGTCATGCGCTGGACTATGAAGGACATGCCATTGAATCGGAACAAAAAAAAAGACATTCTTTAAACTTACTGGATAAGAACAAGACAAGTAAGGGAGGAAGTGAAAAAGCTAGGAAAATTCCAAAAATATTTTAATATTTATTATTATTATTTTTGTCATTTACTTATCTTTATGGCGATAAAGTAAATAACAGAAGTCAAACAACTAACAACAAATACATTTACAATCTTAAAAATAAAGGTTTCAGAAGGGATTTTTGCAATGATGCCATATACACTCCTAAAAATAAAGGTTCCTGATTGGCATTGATAGTTCCATGAAGAAACTTTCACGTCCATTGAACCTTTCCACTGAAACTTTCAGTTCTTTAAAGAACATTTTAATGATCTAAAGAACCATTTCCACTATAAAGAACCTTTTGTAATAAATCAAAGACAAAATTTATTAAATAAATTCAGGTGATACTTTTTCAAAAACATCAGTTACACATATCTCCCCTCCCCCTATACAACATAACAGACAAATGTTTATGAGGTGCTTGTTAAAACATTATGAAGGTCATTTGATCCAAAGCAGAGTGTAATAAGCTATGAACCACTTGCATTGGGAGTTAAGTATATAGTTACATCCGCCCACACAGCACAGTCAAGGTCAAAGTTTCCCTGGTGTGGAGAGATACTACAGTGCATATTTGTTTCTTAAGCCGGTGCTAAGTCTCTCGCTTGCCCTGCTTCGATACTACGCCCGCAGAGTATGATTAACCTGAAGCATTGCGCAACAACCTGTTCAAGTGAGCAAACTACATTAACCCCACAAGACTGAGGGCTGCTATCAGGACTAGGAGAATATGATCAACCAGATTGTGTCTACTCTCATTCTCTCACACTTTTACACATTTCCCTCCCTTTCCTTTTCTCTGACCCTTCGAATGTTGATATACTCCATATTTTTCTTTGTCACTTTACCAGTTTTGAAACTTCAACTCCCTCCCTCTATTGTCCTTTCTCTCGCTAATTCTCCAGTTCTGTTCTTCTCTGCGGGGAGAGACAGTGTGGCGACAGCTGAAAGCAACCCAGAGGACGGGCAGAGAGAACTGCCCTACTATTATCAATTACATAAATAAATACCAGAAATGCAGTTAAGCGTGCAGCAGGCCCATGCAGCCGGATGCAGCAATGTGGCTGGAACGGTGGCAGCGCATTTCACAGCTCATGACTATTACTGCATAGACTGACTGAAAGATGTCCCGTCATCTGCTCAGCATCACTCGTGGATTGATCAGTAATGTTTGTTTTATAAAAAACAGGGCCCTGCTAAAACAAACTGTTCAAATACAAACAATTTTCATCACTAAAATAGCTTTCAGAGTAACCAGTATTTGTTTTAAATTTAAGCAAAAACTCTCATACCATTAGGGCTGCGTATCACCAGCAAAGTCACGATACGATACGGGACTGCACTGAATTTCACCTCAGCAGAATTTAGTAAAACAGTTGTTTACTAAACACTGCATACTATAGGCCCAGTGCTAACTATAGGCAGACAGACAGTTGACCTCTCCATTATGAAGGACCTCCATAACTGTATCACAGTACAATATTGGTAATGGCATATGTTTCATGTTTACATTGGGCACTCCCCACCAGGTGCAATATTCTGATTGTTTGCATCTTGTTTTTAAGCCCATAAATAATAATGTACTCATTCTAATAAACTTATATTGTAATATACTCAATATATTAAATTCATCTTTACATTGCTGGTAGGTTATCCTTGCACAAATTAACACACTTTCTACATTTAAAAATTAAAAATAAGAAAAGTTCTAAACTAATGTGTTGTCTTCACTGTATCTCACACGCACACGTTTAGTCACTCAAACAGATCACACTGTGGCCGCACTCAGACCTTCAGCAACACAAACTTCTCAGCGCTGCCCCGCAATTTTATCAATAAATCAATTTTATAAATATTAATCACTCAAGAGCTACATTATCTTTTTCAACAAGGAGCTGGTAACGTCATTGTTTCTGAAGGAATTAACTTAAGTTCTGGGGCGTTTTTGTGTATTTTCGCCTAAATTTGACATACCCAATTTCAAATGTTTACCCTACACACATACAATGGTGGAAATGAAAAAAAAATGGTGTCATTGTATAGAAAACCCTTTGAACTACAAAATATGATTGTAATTCTTCATAAATAACATTATATATGTTTTAAATATTACAATAAACACTAAAAAAACATAGGCGCTTTTTGATTTTTTTTTTCAGAATTGTTTTTTTTAAAGTCTGTTATTCAGGTTCTATTCGCTCCAGCTCCCTGAAACTTATATTGTTTGGTTCCACTAGGTGCCAAGATGTGCCAGAAAAAATATCAGCTTCCAAATATCAGCTTCTAAACAGGAGTTATTGAATTATAACCGAAGGGAGTAAAATTGTCCCTTTTTTGCGTCTTAAAGTGTCTGTGAGTTTCCTTTGCAAAAACAGGTTTTATAAAGCATATTGCCCCCAGAATCATATTTTACTATGTGCCATAGCACTTTTGTTGATTATTGACTGAATTATGTTTCATTTTTTATGTTTGTCTAAGTAGTAATATACAAAATGGCATAAGCGAATTATACCAAATATAAATTTTGAGTTTTATACAATCAGTTTTTTTCTTTCAGGAGACACAAGACTCTATAAATTGTAAAATCCATGTGGCTTATTACAATCTAAAACAGAATCCACATCCTCCAGCTTTATATAATTCAATTTATGTGCATAATTTTAGTCCCGTCCCCTGCATCACCTCTGCTTCAGCATCCTGCCTACAACAGCATCCTGCTGCCTCCTGAAGATGAGACGCGAGCTGTGCCGCTAGCTGCGCCGCTAACTGCTTCTACCATGAGCCTGCGGCTGCTATCTGGTCTTCAGAATGTGAAACAAAGAAATAGCTGTTTATAAACACAGCAGTGTAATAATATCCATGTATATTTACTGAAACGCATCCTGTAATGTACTTTACTGTCAATTAGGGGTGTGCGATATATATCGTCTGCGATAATATCGTAATTGTTGTTTTAACGATGTGCGATTTGACATTATTGAGTATTTTGCAAAAAACATTCAAAACATCCCTACAGAGCGCACGCATACATTACGTGAAGTCTAGACTAGTGCGTGTGCGCATTTAGTGTGTTTTCTTTCACTGCATGATTCAGTCTATTAAAATGCATTTAGAATGATCACAAATTCAAGACATGATGGCAGAAAATGTATATATTTATACCACTTCATATAGTTATTCAATTTCACACGAAGAGTGCCGTTTTTCTCCAAAAATTACCATGATTACAAATGTGACATTGAATTCAATAAACAATAAGTTAATTAAGAGACTTACATTTTAGACACCATGTTGCTTGTTTTTGCTCTATTTCGCCAACAAAAATAATTCCGAATACAGCCACAGCGCTGTTTTGTGTCTCTGAGCAACATGACGGTGTTTCGTTCTTGAATGAATCAACCGTTTAAACGATTCGGTTCAATCGCAATGACTCACTTATTAACAATGATTTGCTGCCACCTGCTGGCGGTTTTAATTTCAAATTTCCTTTTTTTTTTCTTTTTCATGTTAAATGGCTTTATAAGACTGCCCATAAAAGTTAAAAATCAATTTAAACTTATTGAAAAAGATTCATTTCTATCAGTGTGAACTGACCACCACACAGAATATGAAGAATATCAAAAACTTTAGGAGTCAGTTCAAGATACCAGCACAATAACACACTCAGCAAAATATCGTCTAATTATAATCGATAAAATCGCAGAAAATATCGAGATATAATTTTTTGTCAATATCGCACACCCCTACTGTCAATACATAGTTTATCAGATTGTTAGCTGTGCTTTTACGCTTCAAAATAATGATTCTATCAAAAACGGAGCAAAAGCGCTCATATGCGCTCACCAGACGCGCATTCTCTCCTCTCCACGGCGCCGATGAACGTTCTTCATCATCTTTAGCTTTTGATTTTGCTTTCAAATATCGCTTTTATCCGTGCTGCCGATGTGTTCGCCGTTCAGCGTGCCATCATCGCCTTCAAAACAGTCCAAAAAACTACAAGACCCACGCTCAAAACAGCTCCAGCGCTGACCCGGATCCTCTCTCTCTCTCCCCTCCTGTCTATTGACCCAGAGGTGTCAAATTTCACGGCTCTGAGTGGCCGGCGCGCTTGAGTGGCGTGTAATCTGACCTATTGCCGCCCACTGAGCAGCCCAGAGTAGCCCAGAGTTGTAGAACATAAGAGCCGCTGGCCGGAGCTGCTATGATTTGGAGAGCGCGTGTTTG
>NW_015546101.1:2269016-2271438 GCF_001515605.1 Sinocyclocheilus anshuiensis | reverse complement strand
GAATTATACCAAATATCAAATTTTGTGTTTTATACAATCAGTTTTTTTCTTTCAGGAGACACAAGACTCTATAAATTGTAAAATCCATGTGGTTTATTACAATCTAAAACAGAATCCACATCCTCCAGCTTTAAATCATTCCATTTATGTGCATAATTTTAGTCCCCAGTGATGCAGGGGACAGCATCCTGCATCAGCATCAGCATCCTGCTGCCTCCTGTGCCGCTAGCTGCGCCGCTAACTGCTTCTGCCATGGGCTCGCAGCTGCTATCTGGTCTTCAGAATGTGAAACAAAGAAATAGCTGTTTATAAACACAGCACTGTAATAATATCCATGTATATTTACTGAAACGCATCCTGTACTGTACTTTACTGTCAATACATCGTTTATCAGATTGTTAGCTGTGCTTTTACGTTTCAAAATAATGATTCTATCAAAAACGGAGCAAAAGCGCTCATATGCGCTCACCGATGCGTTCGCCGTTCAGCGTGCCATCATCGCCTTCAAAACAGTTAAAAAAACTACAAACCCCAATCGCAAAACAGCTCCAGCGTTGACCCGGATCCTCTCTCTCTCCCTCCTGTCTATTGACCCAGAGGTGTCATTCACGGCTCTGAGTGGCCGGCGCGCTTGAGCGGCGTGTAATCTGACCTATTGCCGCCCACTGAGCAGCCCAGAGTTGTAGAACATACGAGCCGCTGGCCAGAGCTGCTATGATTTGGAGAGCGCGTGTTTGTCAAAAGAGCGTCTTTTTTTCTCTGGTGCGCCTCTGCGACAAAACGGTGGATTTCCAATCAATGCGAGCACACAGAAACGTGAAAATGGTCTTGTTTGAAAGAAGAGATCCTAACCTAAAAGATAATGTATAGTGTTTGGCTGTTTGCGACTGACTGAAGCAATTGTGCGAGTAGGAATGTGACGCATCTAAATGTTTCCTCAGAGGTATCAAATTTCACATCGCGATTCTATTGAAGGTCATTCGATCTGTGATTGTCACACAATGAAATAAACCACACAGTAAAATTCCTGAGAATAAGAGCTTTCTTGTGATATATGACTTGACTGTTTTGTGAAAAATATAAAAAATACACATTCTTCGAAAAAATTATTCGCAATCATTAGGCGGAAATTCGTGCAGCTGCTATCTGGTCTTCAGAATGTGAAACAAAGAAATAGCTGTTTATAAACACAGCACTGTAATAATATCCATGTATATTTACTGAAACGCATCCTGTACTGTACTTTACTGTCAATACATCGTTTATCAGATTGTTAGCTGTGCTTTTAGGTTTCAAAATAATGATTCTATCAAAAACGGAGCAAAAGTGCTCATATGTGCTCACCAGATGCGTCCTCTCCTCTTGACCGCGCCGCTGAACGTTCTTCATCATATATAACTTTCATTATAATGTTCATAGATTGCCATTATCCGAGCCGCCGATGCGTTTATCTTCCAGCGTGCATTATCGCCTTCAAAACAGTCAAAGAAAACTACAAGACCCACGCTCAAAACAGCTCCAGCGTTGACCCGGATCCTCTCTCTCCCCCCTCCTGTCTATTGACCCAGAGGTGTCAAATTTCATGGCTCTGAGTGGCCGGCGCGCTTGAGTGGCGTGTAATCTGACCTATTGCCGCCCACTGAGCAGCCCAGAGTAGCCCAGAGTTGTAGAACATAAGAGCCGCTGGCCGGAGCTGCTGTGATTTGGAGAGCGTGTTTGCCAAAAGAGCGTCTTTTTTTTCTCTGGTGCGCTTCTGTTGCACTTCTGCGACCAAACAGTGGATTTCTCACCAATGCGAGCACACAGAAACGTGAAAATGGTCTCGTTTGAAAGAAGAGATTCTAATCTAAAAGATAATAGAGTTTTTGGCTGTTTGCGGCTGACTGAAGCAATGGTGCGAGTAGGAATGTGACGCATCTGAATGTTTCCTCAGAGATATCAAATTTCACATCGTGATTCTATTGAAGATCATTCGATCTGTGATTGTCACACAATTAAATAAATTACATAGTCAAATTCCTGAGAATGAGAGCTTTCTTGTGATATATGACTTGACTGTTTTGTGAAAAATATAAAAAATACACATTCTTCGAAAAAATTATTCGCAATCATTAGGCGGAAATTCGTGTGTGGGACGAATACATTTCTAAGCTTAATTTTACTGCTTTATTTATCATAAAACCAAAAGTTATGGTATACTTTGTAAAGAAGAGACTCTAAGCTTTCAAATGATACCATATATGGGCTGTTACCATATAAGGAAGGCTTTGCAAATGAAGCATAAACATTTTTTACGTGGTTTTGGACCCGTATCCGGGTCCGCAGAGCTTAAGTGGTTTTAAAACCACAGCTTCACTGTTAATAGAGAAACACGGCAAAACGGTGGTAATTCATACATACACAGCCTCTCTCTCTCTCTCTC
>NW_015546101.1:2254123-2268821 GCF_001515605.1 Sinocyclocheilus anshuiensis | reverse complement strand
AAGTGGAGATCGCTAAACTGCAAGCTTACCGGTGTTTTCAGAAAGCAAGCGCGTTTATCCACAGTGGAGAGAGTGCGCGTACACATGGTTGCCAGGTTGACAAAGATAAGTAACACATTTAGCAGCTATTTCCATATTGCGCAAGTGGGAAGCTCTGTTTCGGGGATTAAATCTCTTTACATCAGGCAACCCCGGTGGTGTTCCTCTGCGGCCAGATTAAACCTTGTTGTAGCCTATATATTATGCTCTATTTATTATTTTTTAGAAACCTTGCACTTTTCTACTCTGTTTTAAATGCTGTTCTTGTATTCAAATTAAGTGCGGTCCACTGCTGCACACGTGCCACAATATCGATACAGAGACAGCTGTATCGATACTCGTATCGTCAAATCTCTGTGATGATACATCGTCGTATCGATGTATCGAACACAGCACTACATACCATATTCTAATAGTTTTTTTTTTAAATCATGATGAAGCAAAAGTAGTGTGTAACAAATGATCAAAAAAAGAAAAAGAAATTAATTTCATGCCAACTCTAAAAAATACAATATAATGTATGTAGCCTGCTAGTCATTTTTTTTTCATATTGGTCAATAAGCACGCCAATGTGATTTTTAGAATGATAAAACTGCCTAACAAAATGTTTCACAGGTTTAAAAAAAAAAAAAAACGGAGGGTTAGCATCCTGCTGATGCCTATACATGCAGCCGCCATTTGCATATAATTCACTGATATCCAAGATGCCTACTGCCACCACTAGTGTTAACTCTGTGGCTTTATTTTTGGCTTTATCGCTTCTACAGACTGAACTTAGCTTGGCATTGGGTTACATGCTGCAGCTTGGCAGAGACATTTCAAGAGCCTGGTCAAGCTGTTTTGAAAATGTATGGGCTCCAAGAGAGAGCTGCAGAAAAAACACTTGCTTCCAGACGCGTTTCTAAACACTTTGGCAGAAAAGTACCACACTTAATGACAACAGAGTGAAAACACAATAAATGCAGGTAAAGTGTAATGAGGTGAGGGATGTGATTCACACGTGCCACAGACAGCGGGCTCTGGCTCAGCCCAGCAATAAGCCAGTCTTTCTGTATTAAGACAGATGGAAAAACTTGAGGGTAAAAAGTTCTCAAAGTCAACCAGGGAGACATCAAACTATGCACAGTTGATGCGAGGGCTCCATTAATACAGACCAAAGGAGTCAGCATCAAGAATTAAGGCCCGTTCATACACCAAGGATGATAACTATAATGATAACTACAAAGTTTTAACAATCATTCTAATTCTATAAGAATAGGGAAGTCAACACTCCAGCTGTAATAATAACAATACAGAAAAATTATACCACTGAAATCAATTTCATAACGATTTTTTCCTGCTGATGAACACTTGACAGCCAATCAGAAAGAATCCACCTGAGTTTAAAGAGTTTGAGCAATTAATGTGGCAGATGGCACAAATGTAGCTCATGCTTATACTAACAAAAAGAATGTTACCATGCATTTATGTGGACGCTAATACAGTTAGCGTTATAGTTATCGTTCTTGGTGTGAATGAACCCTTAGTCAGTAATGGCAAGTTACTGCTTGGCAGTAATTAATACACACTTTAAGTTTAATTACTTCTAGCTTTTAATATAAGAGGCCTCCTTGATGATCAGCGAATCCAAAGTTATTCAAAAATTAAGAAAATATAACATTTATTAAAAAAGCATTCAGAAAGATATAATACTAGTGTCTGTTACGCACAAAAAATCAGCAGCAGACTGCTGAGAAAGTAATTTGTGGAATGCACTATTCATAGAAAAGCACCCCAACTCACCTCAAAATCAAAATAAGGTTTTAAAGTCTGGCTGTAATTAATAATGGATGAGCAGCCTTCTCTATATTACCAGTTTGGGTCATACAGCATTTAGTCTGTTACACTTACACAAAGTACCCAAAGCAGCCCAAGATGGACTTTAAGCTACAAAGCAAAAACTTTCTCCAATGAATTTCAGTCTGAAAACAACTGCCAGCCTTATTCATACAGAAGACATTTAGCTAAACGCAACAATCATACTTCTCAATGTGGATTTTCACCTCTAATCTTTAATATTTTGTTACATTCTTTCTTACTGCTATGCTGTGAATGAAACTGAGTGTATACAGGTGTGTTTCTGAGTCACAGGACAGTTTATCGTGGTTTGATATTACATGATCAATGATCTTACTTGACGTCTGAAAACAATTTTAGACTTGTTGTAGACAAGTTATTGTTAGTTTACGTGACTGCATGAAGTGCATGTGTCATTATTTTGGGGGATTGCTACATGGTGTTTCTGCGGTAACTCTTTATAGAAACGTGTAACATCATGGACATTGTAAGGACATTTTTCAAAAGGGAGCCAACATTTTTAGCCTTATACATACAGTATGCACTTGTTCCCAGCATGCACTTGATTGTTAAACGTTACTGTGGTGACTTACAGGTAATATGTGAAAGCGCTGAGGCCGGTGGGGACGGTGGTCAGTCCTCGTCCAGAGCAGTCCGCTCCTCCGTCCTCATCGCAGCGGCACAGCGGAGAGCATGTGGCCGGAGTGGACTGTCCCTCTCCCGCAGCAACAGCACAACACCAAAACCCCAGCATAAGCATCCGGACGGCCAGCAATGCCATTATTCTCCTCCTCCTTTCGACCCAAAAGACCCTCGAAGCAAATGCGTGGTGTTTGGTTCGCCAGCAAACCGAGGTGTTGATAGTTCCTTAAACAAGTACGATATCAGACTCTCGGAAGACTTAGAATTCGCTGGGCTAAAATTTAGACGTGATGTGGGCGAGTTAACGGACTAAAATTACGCTACAACATGTCTTATTGTTGATAGTGCCCCAAAAGAAACGTTAAGCTACCTGCTTTTCTTTCAGTTTTGATCGGTGTAAATAAGTGCTCTTACCTAATGCCCGCGAACGATAAGCAGATCAGGCCAGTCAACGGTCATTCTGCGCGCAGTCTCGAGCCTCACACCTTCAAAAACACACCAAATAAACACCTTTAGCTTGGATTCCCGCGACTAAACAAACAGGGCTCCAGATTTCCCTGATTCGCTAAGCGCCCGCTTCCAGAAAAACACTCACAAAACCGCGACGAAACACGGCGCTTACAACAGTTCTCTCCCTCTCTCTCTCTCTCTCTCTCTCTCTCTCTATCTCTATCTCTCTCTCTGATTTGTTTCCTGTAGAAAGCACGGTCAGCTCTCCGTAGAGCCTCAGGTTTCCTCCTCCCCTCTCTCGCTCTCTCTCTCTCTCTCTCTCACACACAAAAAAAATCACACAGAATAGCAGATGAAAAATATTGCCATTTTGAACATAAAGTTGTCCTCTGTGAATCAATAAAACTACAAACCCTTTATTAAAAGCTATTTATTCACCAGTAGAAATGTGGAAAAAAAGACTTGAGGTCATTCAAAAGAGATAATCTGGAAAAGAGTACAAAATCTGAGTAGGCGAGTTTCACAATTTGAGTTGAATTACTGAAATAAATGAACTTTTCCATGACATTCTAATTTATTGAAATGCACCTGTATACTTTAAATATAGGCCTTATTTGTTAAATTTCAGAAAGTTCCCATCCTAAGGTAGGCTAGTTAAACCAAAACACATAAAAGAAAAAAAAGGCTGTATACAAACACATGCAGTTACACAGTTCAGCTGAGAACAGAGTATAGTTAATTGAACATTTTCAGAAATCATGTTTCACGTGAGCATGTTCATAAATCATTTTCATAAATCATGTGTTTCAGATGAACATTTTCATAAATCATGCGTTTCAGATGGACATAAATCATGTGTTTATTATGCATTTGGCATAGCCTATGCGTTTATCCAGAGGGACTTACATTACATTCAAGATACATTTGATCAGTGCTTGCTTTCCCTAGGAATCAAACCCATGACCCTGACATTGCTAGTGCCACGCTCTATACTGTTTGAGCTACAGAAAGAAAAGATGCACATAACACTAGCCTGCATAGAGTGAAAAAAAACTTCACTACACATCCACAAAGCGGTATCATAATACTAGTTTTCAGGAGCAAACCTGAGTACAAAAGTTAGAGCATGTGTATACTTATAAAAATAGAGAAAAATGAGAAAGATTATAACATTTTAAGATATAATAATAATAATTCAAAGCTTTATGTGTAGTGTAAACATTAAAAATAAAGCTGCTTTGAAAGAGCTTTAAAATATCAGAGGGAACAGATGCAGAATCTGTAATTCAGTGAAATAAGAAGGGTCTAAATACTTTTGCAAGGTATTGTTTATTTAAAACCATAATTTGCAGATATTTACAGTAATATTTCACCGCTTGGACTCTCCAAAGTTTAGACTTCTAAGTCTTATTTGAAAAGGCCAAGAGAATACAATATACACTCCACCCATTCTGCCTGCATATTAGTGCAAACTGTCTGTGATAACAAGAGAAAAGCTGTCTTAGTCTGCCAATACTCCTGTTTTTCTCAGCTTTATAAGCCATTATAAAGTTTTCATAAATGTCTGCACAGCTACACACATTGCTGCACCACCCAGGGGATTACATGGCACTGACTCATAAACTAAAGAGGGTACAAGGAGAGAGACAGAGAAAAAAAAAAGTTTCATGTTTTGGCCAGAGTGCGTGTGTAAGTTCTTCCATGTTACCTCCTCGATACAAGCTCTACTCCACTGACATCAGGTTTATCTGAAATCACGAATGCTTGCTAGATATTTTTCCAGACTGTAGCTCTTTATCGTATCTGCCAAATGCTACACCTCACACCATTATCATTCTATTGCATTTGACTATGTTATTTTGCAGTGTTTTTATCACAATTTCTGTTATGCCCAGATACCTACAGGGACAGATTTTTCCATGGAGCTGCATTTAACATTAAGTTGACCAAAAGTAAACTACAAATGGTCTGAACTGGCACTCCTCTCAGGATAAAATTAAATCTTCCCATACAGTTAACATTGTAAAACTTATGACATTACTCTGGCAAATTAATATTTTGTTTTTAGTATATTGTTTTGATGTTCTTCTGATTTAGTCGCTAATAGAGGTGTGTCTGCTTTGGGTATGTGAATAATTATAAGGTATGTTGAATTCATATACTCTGTATGTCAACATCAACCATTAAGTTTGCATGTTTGGGAAACAGATGAGCATTGAAGCTCCTCCAGCTCCTGTTTCAAAACCTGTCATCACTTTCTTTAATTGATTGTGTGAGTATGGAAATATGGAAATAATTGATCAGTAATACTGTCATTTTGATGCAGGGGTTTGATCTGATTGTTGGTGCAGCAGCAGCGGTCTCAGTTCCCAAGCGCAGGAAGGGCCCACGAGGCAATGAGTTTTCATGCAAATACAATTTGCATTAGCAAAAGTGACAACTGACCAGTGAAAAGGCACTTGTGCAACCTGTTGTGATAGATGGCCCAAAGAGGAAATGACATGGGTGAGAGCACATTTGAATGGCACATATCAAGATCCCACGGCAAATAGACAGTGACTATCAAAACAGGGTTATCAAAGCTGTGAATGAGGAGAAGGAGATAGCCTATAGACCACAAAATACAATATCACCTATTGTTATAATGATTTTTTATTAAAAAAAAAGAAAATTGATAATGTGGGGAAAAAAGAAAGACTGAATCTGATTTAGTGACAGACAGAGATATGATTTTAAATAAATAATGAGATTAATTGTTCAAAATTAAATTAGAACATTTGAGATCAATTTAACAGTACTACATTTGGCAGTATATGACCATCAGTTTTGTCATAATTTTAAGAGCTTAATGTTTTTTTTAAATGATTAAAAAATACATGACATTACATTGTACAAATACATTAAAACAAGTCATAAATGTGTTTTATGAAACCCAAACACTGTAGTTATGTGGTGTTAAAAGATGGTAAAACCAATAATCACCAAAGATCATAAAGAACCTACTTCTGTCCTGACTATTATTCAGATTTTATAATATTATATAAATTATGAAGATGATTAGTAAACAAGAGTCAACATTTATATCTATTAATTAAGCAGGCATTTTTATCCAATGCAAAATATTGAGGAAACATACACAATTCACAATACACCCAACAATCACAATTCTAAATTTCAGAGAAAAACAAAAACAAATAGCCTACAGTATAAGTGGAATGTGGAAAAAATAGAGGAAAAACAAAACAAAATGTTGACGTGTTGAAAGCAAAAGTAGGTTAAAACAAACGTCAAAAAATCATTTGACAGCCATTTTATGTTTAAAATTTAGCAAATGTGGAATTGCTCTGGCATGGTTTGCAACATTTCAACATTTGGATCATATTCAAAATACGTGTAAAGCTAAGAAACAGACGGGCTGGCTGAAAGTAATGTCACTGATCATTCCATCTAGCAAGTGAAAACTCGAGATCAGGTTAAGAAGTGATCATTTACCGCCATCTTCCGTGTAAATGTTGGGACTGTACAGAAGTTTCATTCAACATTTAAATGCAGCAGAAGTGGAAACACTGACACTCAGTGGTATCATTAGACAGGGCTTTTCAAACCTTTAAATGCTAAGGACAACAGAAATATCAAATACCCCTTACTTAACTAAAAAGGCAGTACCCTTAAACTATTGGTTATTATATTGTCATTGTATTAAAGCCAGAAGAAACCCAGATCGTAATAAGGCACAGCGGATGCCAACACAGCCACCTCATCACGTTCTACTGGCAAACTGTCTGGGCATTAACTATACCAAACCACAAACCACAACATGCTCTGCCCGTCAGGGCAACTACAAATTACAATGAATTTGTGATTAGTTCAAAGTGCTGCCGTGTGCTACTGATCACAGACAGCGTACCGCCCATTATTAGAGTCAACCGCAAGACACTACATGTCACTGAGACGCAAACCCACATTCAGTAGACACATTAATGTGGCAATAGACATTGCAAGAAATGTTCCCTCTGAGTTGCGCACGTGCGCGACCGCGGAGAAGAAATAATGTGCCGCGCACAGGACAAAAAACGAGTTGGGAAAGCCAATTGATTGAATTCTAGTAAATGCGAAATAATTGTAATGCTCGGGTTGTCGCAAGTTAGAACCGGTTAATGCGGTTTACAGGTTACATAGAAAGAGAATGACGTGAGCCAAACGAGTCGCTGTAGAAATCGAATACTTTAATGGTTGCGGACGAAATAACTCAACACAAGAGCCAACACAAAAGCAATTACATGTGAAATAAAACGTCATCATATTTTAAAGAAGAGTGGCTTGATTAAGTGGTGGAAATAGCGGATGATGGGCACAGAACGGCAACAAAACTCCGAGACATTTACAGTCACACAGGTGTAGTAGTGTGCAAACTCTAATACATAGGAATGTTTAGATAACTATAAGAATTTACATATTCACGTTTTTTTTTTTTTTAAATATATAGGCTCGCTTACATATACTTGGCCTTAGTTTAATTAAATGCTTCAGTTTGTTTTCTGTTCTGTTCTATTTGATTCGTTTCGATTCGATTTTATCAGTTTAAATTTTTCTGTTTATTTTTATATTATATTAGGCTATATTATTATAAAGAACTGAACTGTTTTGTGTGAGATTGAAAACATAAGGTTTCTTGGTAACACAGCACTCTCAAAAAATGTTTTCTCAGGTAACTTTAAACTCAGCATCATTTAGTTACATCAAGGGTCAAATCAAATATAAATAGCACATTAAAGTTAAACATTACACACTTTTTTTGTGTGTGCCCTGTGGTCTGGTATAAAGAATGTTTTGCTCAGGTAGTTGAAATGTCCGCTCAATAGAGAAAAGTTTTGCTCAGCAAGAAAAAAAAATAGAGGGAACATTGGTGGCAAGAATACTAGAAGTCAAAACCACTGTCATCTAGCACTAAAAGCATGAACCAGCACACTGTCAATGACATAGCTGTTAAATTTAAAAGCATCTTAGTATCCTCCTGATACATTTCTAAAAAGACATTTTAAAGGTGCACTAAGCGATTTTTGAAAAACACTTTTGACCACTGTGTCGGACCGAGTCCCGAAACAAAGTCGCAGCCATTCAGCAGTAAGGGGCGTGTCTAATAATGACAGGGAGAAGAGAGCGCTCAGAGTGCACAGGATGGATATTAGCTGATGAACTATATAGCGAGAGATGGCAGATAAAAAAAGAGGAAAATTTCGGAGGAACAAAACATTAAAAAGAAGGGTTACAATAGGCAAGAGGCAGGATCCGCGTAAATACTGGAGCAGCTTTCCAGCGGTGGAGAGAACTCAAGGAGCGGAGGTCAGATTTTGCTACCTCCCATTAAAACAGATGGTAGCATAATTCGATAGCGAAAAGTGCTACCTATCAGATTTTGCTTCCAGCATGATATTAATAAGGTGTGAGGCTTTATTAACATGTAGACCTACCCCAACCCTAAAACTACCCTTACAGTAGGATAAATACAGTGTTGGTAGCATAATCTGTTAGGTAGCATTATTTGTCAGAACACCGGCAGGCATATGGCAGATCTACCATCGTCGCTGCCAGGGTTGTGTACGTACGTGCGGGCGGAGTTATCAAAATAGGGGCGAAGTCCTGTTGGGGTATGGGCGTGTTTGTTTTGGTGCTTTCAAATATCAACATCGTTTGGCAAAAGTCGCTTAGTGCACCTTTAAGTATCTCTACATTATTAGCATATTTAAATTTGAGTGATCGTTTACTTCATCACAATGCATTTCAAAGCAAATTATCTTCCTAAAACAGTAGGCAAAAAGTAGATGAGCTACAACTTCTGAGGAGATTCTGAAGTGCCCATCCAAATTACAGTGAGGCCACAGGAGAGGATTTGTGAATGGCAGTGAAGTGACACAGCTGATGCTGGTTGGTCACATGCTAATTACAATATGACAATTATTGTATAGCACAATTATAAGTAATATATAAGGTAATATTATATGTTTATTTTATTCTAATATATTTATTATATTTTATTGTCATCTCACACATCATGGATCTGGAGTAAGTATATAAATGACAATTGAACAAAAGTAGAAGAAAGAAGCTGCATGGCGCGCTTTTTCTTAGCGTTCTCAAGGATTAAAGATTAAACGGAAAAAAATAAAAATGATTGCACAACCACCAGTTAGGTGGCGATATGAACCAAGTATGTAAACAGCCTTTGAACAGAAGAAGAAGAAAGAAGTAGTATGGCGCGCTTTTTCTTAGCATTTGTTTCCATAGCGACTCTGTTGAGAATGTCTTGCGTGTTAACCAGGAACTTACTCTGGGTTGAATGAACTTACTCCTGGACGCGTTTTTGGAACCAGCATACCTCAAGTAAGCAAGGTTTGGGTTCATCACCTGAGAGTTCAGGGCATATCTGACGGTAAGTTAACCTTGCTTTCTGGAATACACCCCCGAAATGCATTCATACTACACACAAAACATAGTCTTTTAACAGCTGCGACGTAAGTACTTATTCAAAAGAAGTACCTACTCAGAGAGTAGGCAATTTCGGACGCAGCCTGCTGTTCTTGAGTGAACAACTCACTGATTTAATGATCCGGTCAGATCAAAATGAGCCAAGAACAGGAAGTGAGTGCTGAAGAATTGACTGAATTGCAGAGGAATTGACTGGAAAGTACGCGACTAATGCCAAATCTTAGTATTGTTTATTGCAAAAAAAATCAAATGTCATGAAAAACTTTAAATTGTTTGTGAACTAAAGCTGCTGTAAAATGGTAGGGTCTTTATGCACATCCCTACTGAAAAAAACAACAAAAAAAACAATGCTGGTCGGCTTGTCTTAGCTGGTTTTAAGCTGGTCTCCCAGCCTGGTCTATCTGATGTTCAGTTGCCTGGTTAGACAGCTGATCTCCAGCATGACCAGCTAAGACCAGCCTACCAGCTGTATGAAATCCTTCAATGCTGACTACTATTTATAATAATTAGTAATATATTAAGCCTGTTAAACTTGATCCTTTCTATGCTCTAGCACATTAGACCCCTCTCTCCTTAAATATTAATTTTGAGAAGCTGGGGGATATTCAATTAAATAAACAAATAAATATGTACAAATTAAATAAAATGAAATAAACAATGGTCAATCGATCAGTAAATTTGATAGGCTTCTTATAATTATACATTTGTTGGAGTATAATATTTAATTTAAGTAAATGTATTTTAACTCAAGTACATGATTTGTGTACTTAGCATGCATGAACTTACACGGATGAGTGTGAGATTTGTATGCATGTCTGGTCTTGCAGCAGCTCATGCCACTCTCATTCTCATTTCATCTGTCTCACTCTTCCTCTCTATTTTTTTCCACAGTCTCTCTGGGCCTGATTAACAGTAAGCAGTTGAGTAATCAGAAATAACCCCCTCACTATGTCACATTATTCACGTCAGATAAATCCATCTCCTCCATTCCTTACATTTAATCCCCATCATCCTGCTTCATTCTTCCCTCCTCCAGGCCCATCCATCCTAAATGTCTCAAAACAGCAAAACAAGTGTCTAGAAATGTGACTGACATCTCTAAACTGTTTATACTGTAAATCCAACAAGAATTATTGCCCAAAGACAGCAGATGTTTATGATCAAAGCTAGAAAATATGTAATGATGTTTGAAAAGGCAGAACATTTCAATGGAGCATAGGGGCATCCATTCCTAGATGGCGCTCATCCACTTCTCAAATGCAAGCACCCTTGAAACAGCACAAGATGTTTGACAGACTGTCAGACCATGTCATATCCTCACAGAGCTGTCATTGTCCCCAGCCTGGTGATGGGGAATTTAAGGACATATCAGAGACAGAGCAGGGCAGAAATGAGCAGTTACATGTGAGACATAGGAGCCTTTCAAATCACTCTGTTTCAAAAAATTTCAAAAGGAGGAGAGTCGCCATAAAAGTAGCTGACCGCAGAACACTTGTCACATTGCTCAGCAGACATTATGCAAATACACTTCATCAGGCACTGTGGTCGTGTTGGTTCGCTCTCTCTCTCTCTGCTGCTCTCCTCCAAGACACAAATGAATGAGGCCACTGAAGAAACTGCTGTTGGCTGAATGATAAAGAGATGTTGTGCACATTTTGTGTTTCTCAGTCACCAATTATATAATTCTTAAGACCATTAGTAAATGTTATTACCCTAGATTCGGTTTCCACGGGAACAAAGCTGATTGAAATGTCAGAGAACTTTTTTAAGTCAATTATCTTTGGATAAATGGCTATTATTGTCACATTTATAACTAAAAGAGATTTTTTTTAAAAACTTGGTCATGGGACTGACACCAAGTGTGGTGCTGTCAGTTATGCCTCTGTTGTCTGAGAGATAAAGCAGCCCTTCATCACCTCTTGTGGTGGACTTGCTGAAACACTCACCCGAATCTCTTCAAAGCATGACCACAAAGCCTTTAGAAGTTGTAAACAAGCATCTGGAACACTTGGAGTGTACCAGTTCACTATATATATATAGCAAGTAACATTGAAATAAACTTGAAATTTTGAAATAGTAAGTCCTTTTTTTTTCAATTTTGGAAAACAACTTTGTGCACTCATAAGAAAAGACTCCTGAATCAGCATTAAATTGAGTGGGTACAATACATGAACTCAATTCCGTTCTTTATATCATTGTACCTCGACCCCTCGACCCATGCAAGTTTTTTTTTGCAAAAGATTTTGAAGTGTATAATATAATAAACGCGTTGCTATTTTGGGAATACAAAGGATTAGACATTATAAATAGCTGTGGGAGAATGAACGGATTATCTTCAACTCTCACATCCATCAAAATGACTGATCCTTGTACCAGACTGTGAGAAATCTTTTCAGTGGTGTAAGAGGTGTACAAACACCTGAATTTCTGTGTTGCGTAATTCTGCGTGAATTATTATTCTGTCTGATAATAACCTTGGACATGTTTCCTGAAGACTTAAAAGTAGAATGTTAGTCACACACAAGCAGTACTTCATCTTAATGGCATAAAAGTGTTTTTGTTTAAGTAGCACATAGGAATGTTCTTAAATTAATGAGAACCAAGGACCAATTGTAAGCCTATTATTTGCAATTTAAACAGATGCTTTAGATGATCAGAGTAATAGGAATAGGACACTATATCATGGAATGAAAAAAAAGTTCTAGGTAGATCATTGGAACACTTTATTTTGATTGGCCAAACATGGCATTAGTGTTGAAATGTCTGATCATGACCATTTTCTGTGATAACACTGTACTCTACAAGTAAACTAACAAAATAATTCAATAATTCATACCAATTTATTTGTTTATCAAAACTGCACAAAGCAGGTGTGTTTTATTTTGATTTATTTTATCAACATTAATTCATTAATTTAATAAATATTTAAAATAAAATAAAATAACCCATTTGGGTTATTTTGCAATAATGACTGACTGCACATTATCCATTAGGCTACTTAATAAAAAGTAAATCAAACTGTATTCAGAAACAAGAGTGTTAAGATGATCTTAAGAGCATGATTTGCATTGTCAGGAAACCCATCTTTATTACAAATTATAACTTTTGCATTCGCTCTAAACAAGCAAGGGGTCAGGACCTACCCCATATGAGGGTTGTGTGAGGGTTATAAATTCTATAACTAACACTGGAAGACAAATGATTAGCTAATTTCTTTTAACTATGTGAAAATATTATGTTGATGACATCATAACTGCTAGATTGCATTAATCTCCCGAGACAAGCCTAAGGTATTCTGAGTTTGGAAATCTCAGCCTATCTGTGCAAGGAGTTCAACTACCAATTATCACTCACAACAATGGGATTTTATAGGCGTTTGCGGATAATGCACTTTTTTCTCTAATGCACTACATCTATAATAAAGTCTAAGCTAGCAGAATGCGTGTGAAGCACCGTGTCTGGTGTGAGGGTAGAAGAGCACAGAGAAATAAAGGCTATTAGAGTGGTGTGGTGACGGTGGGCCTCAGGCACAACTGCATCTTTCAAGTGGAAAGGGAGCATATCTGGGCATGCAAGTGGGCTGATGGGGATCTCCTCGAGTACACCCGAGGTTGTATCTTAGAGGGTCTTGGCAAGCATCCACATGGCCTGTTTAAGCAGGTGCATCATAAATTTCCTGGGAGCCCAATTCATATGAAATGAGCCAGGTGTGCAATAAGGAGCACTGCATATCCTCATGTGATCACACAAGCAGGGGTGTGTCACTTCAGGGCAACGGAGGTTAGAGTTTACATAGATGCTCTGTCTCTCCCCATACTCTCTTATCCCAGCATCATGTTTCAGGCATCTAATATCACAAAGCGAAGTCAGACAACTTCCCAGTGGAGTCCTTTAGAAGAACCAGCAGACTTTCTTCTGTTGGGAAATGTGTGGCTGCTTTTATGTCTTTATGAGTGACATGAACTTTTCTGGCAGGTAAGGGTCCTTACTGTGATTACATTCATCTTCTTTTTGGCTATCTGCACATATTGCTCTCTCAGAGACTCTCTGAACTCTGTGATGTGGTCTGGCTCCTTTTCCGAAGCTGTTGAACTTCATCTCTAAGGTGCTAAGTGGAACTGTTGACACTTACCATGCAACTGTTCCACATGACATTTAAAAAAAAAGGGTCTTTTTACTGCATAAAAGTATTTTCTAATCGAGGCAAGCCACCCTGCAACACTGTACTAGCACATGTACAATTACTTTTACACAGCAGCTAAAAAAATACTATTGTTGCAATCAATGTTCCCTCAAAAAAAAATGTTTTCTTGTTGAGCAAAACTTTTCTCTATTGAACGGACATTTCAGCCACCTGGGCAAAAACATTCTTTATACCAGACCTGTACAGCGCGCACACAAAAATGTGTGTAACTTTTAATTTGATGTAACTAAATGATGCACATTTAAAAAATTACCTGAGAAAACATTTTTATTTTTTACAGTGGTGTGTTACTAAGAAATTCAAAAATATATATATTTTTTTAAATCTCACAGAACAGTTCAATTCTTTATAATAATATAATATAAAAACAAACGGAAGCATTTAAATTGATAGAATCGAATCGAATCAAATAGAACAGAAAACAAACTGAAGCATTTAAACTGAGATATGTAAGCTAAATATATATATAAAAAAAACAAAACATGAACATGTAAATTCTTATAGTTGCCTAAACATTCCTATGTAGTAGAGTTTGCACACTAGCCTACTACACCTGTGTGACTGTAAACGTCTCGGAGTATTGTTGCCGTTCTGTTCCCATCATCCGCTAGTTCCACCACTTAATCAAGCCACTCTTCTTTAAAATATGATGACGTCTTATTTCACATGTCATTGCGTTTGCCTTGTGTTGAGCTATTTCGTCCGCAACCAGTATTAACGGGTAAGGAATATCAATAATTAATCATCATATTGCAGTAAATCCGAAATATCAGCTAGTGGCAACTATTATTTATGTCATTCTTGAGACATGGGGCAAAACAGGTCCAGCAAGGGTAACTGCTATTAGGTTTAAAAATAAAAATATTTTAAATTTGAAATGTCATGAGGGATAAATAACAGAATGTATTTAACACAATTATCACTTTCAATTTAATTTTCTCATTATTATACCAAATCTACGTTTCTTAATGTCCTCTCACTACATCTAAAACAGTGTGTCCACAGAGAAGGGTTCAATCATTCATATGCAATAAAATGGAT
>NW_015546101.1:2252757-2253456 GCF_001515605.1 Sinocyclocheilus anshuiensis | reverse complement strand
TAGACATTATTTAGTCGCCCAGAGTAAGATTTAGTCGCATATGCGAGTGATTTACTCGCAATGTAGAGGGTTGTCATGTGTCATTCACTGGTGAGAAAACTTTAAAAGTACTACAATACCAGGAAGGAAGATCAGGTTGTTGATGTTTGTCTGTCATTCTCTCTCTGTCTGCACAGCGTGCGTGACCGCGCTGATGACGTATCCTGTCTGCGCGAACAGGGTGCGCAGAGGTAAATAAACAAAATAAACAAAGAAACAAAGGCGTTTGATGACGCCGTGACTGAGTGTGGAATATCTGCTTCGATACTACACTTGTACTGCGTCTTGCTAGACGCATATGGGAAAAAGCCTTTTTTCTCTTGAACTGAAGCCTTTTTTCATTCACGCAGTGAAACTGAACGGCCATTGGTTCGTGCAGTGTATTAAAAACATTGCTGATCCTGAAAGCCTGCTCGCCGTTGACACGCCTCGCAGCTGGATTGAGACCTCCTTGCTTGGCTGACCGGCTCTCTTCGTGCCTCAGCATCGCAGGGCCCCGCTCTCCTGTTTCTCCTCTCTCAGCGAGCCTCGGAGAGGGAAACAACGGAGTCAGGGAATAAGCAACCGGATTGACCGATCTCATGTCGGCACTGTGCCTGCATGCTCTCTCTCCCCGTTGCACTCGGATCCGCCGCAGTAGGGCAGTGAGCTGCGCGCTTA
>NW_015546101.1:2251602-2252581 GCF_001515605.1 Sinocyclocheilus anshuiensis | reverse complement strand
ACGATTCAATATCGCTGACAGCTTTGTATTTGAACGCGCCTCTCGCCTGGGCCACGCCCACGCTGAGGCTGCGCTGCGGAGACAGACCGCTCTTACTACGAGAGTTCATGTCTCGCTCTGCTTTGCTCACGGCTTGCCTTCTTCAATGAAGACGGCCCCGCCCCTCCCCTCATCCGATACGAGCGGATTTGAGAGAATGCACGCAGCATTTTTGATCTGCCAGAGTGTTTGCACATAAAGATCATCAAAACTCCTCTTCTAACGAGCGGTTTGATCTTTTTAGGTGGATTAAAAGAGAATGCTGTCACTAATGATTATTATCACTGACAGCTTCAAATTGGATGCGTCTGGGCCACGCCCACGCTGAGGCAGCATGCACGGGGGCTGACTGCTCTGCTATGAGAGCATTAAGTCTAGCGAAGCATTTTCTGAAAGAATTTTCAGGGAAAGCAAATTTCCTCTTCTGAGTGTGGGGTCCCCATATGGCGACCAGCCTCTCAATTTAATTCAACTCCTTGTCACACAAGCTGAGGCCTAAAAGGCCATCCCTGTAGTGCCAAACTGGGTATTGGAGACAATAAAACAAGATTATTCACTGCAATTCGCTCGAATACCCCGCAATTCAACTGCGTGGTTCCCACCTCAGTTTAGAGCAAAGATGCACACGTCCTGCGCTCAGAGGTGATGAATTTACTGGCGATATGAGCCGTAGAAACGGTTCACCCAGCTCAGAGCGAGTCAGGCTTCCAATGTGTACCACTTGCCCTCTCAAAGCGTTTCAGAGGATGCTTGGCCTCATGGCGGCGGCATCGCCAGCGCTACAGTTGGGTCTGCTTTGTATACGCCCCCTTCAGCGCTGGTTGAAACCACGGGTTCCATCCCATGCGTGGCGTGCCTGTGTAACAGCCCTGGACCCCGGAAAAAATTCCGTCTAGATGGAACAGGGCGTGGCCATAGTGATAGTTTGCAGAAGGAGAGT
>NW_015546101.1:2249322-2250420 GCF_001515605.1 Sinocyclocheilus anshuiensis | reverse complement strand
CGGCTTCTTTAATGAAGGCGGCCCCGCCCCTCCCCTCGGCCACTACGAGTGGATTTAAGAGAATGCGCGCAGCAATTTTGATCTGCCTGAGTGTTTACACATAAAGATCATCAGTACTCCTCTTCTAATGAGTGGTTTGATCTTTTTAGGTGGATTAAAAGGGAATGCTGTCACTAATGATTATTATCACTGACAGCTTCAAATTGGACGCGTCTGGGCCACGCCCACGCTGAGGCAGCGCGCACAGGGGCTGACTGCTCTGCTATGAGAGCAATAAGTCTGGCAAAGCATTTTCTGAAAGCATTTTTTCAGGGAAAAGCAAATTTCCTCTTCTGAGTGTGGGGTCCCCATACGGCGACCAGCCTCTCAATTTAATCCAACCCCTTGTCACACGGGCTGAGGCCTGTCGGGCCATCCCTGTAGTGCCAATCTGGGTGTTGGAGATAATAAAACGAGGTTGTTCACTGCAATTCGCTCGAATACCCCATGATTCAGCTGCGTGGTTCCCACCTCAGCTTAGAGCAAAGACGAAACAGATCCTTGCGCGAATTCGCTCAGGAGACTGGTTCTTTTCACTGGATGCATACCGGCCCCCCGTACTTTTACGAAGTGCATGGACGCGGCTCTCTCCCCTCTGAGACAGATGGGAATCTGCATTCTCAACTACCTTGACGACTGGCTCGTTCTGGCCCACTCAGAGGCAGAATTAATATCACACAGGACCCTCCTCCTCAGCCACCGCCTCTCATGCCCCTATTGCGGGCCAATCGGTGGGCAGAAACAGCACGGTTATCCGCTTCCTAAGGGGTGCCAGGAGGCTGAATCCGCCTCATCCTCCTACCGTCCCTTCATGGGATCTGCCCACTGTGCTGAGGGCCCTGAAGGGCCCTGCTTTCGAGCCACTACAGTCTTCCAACATTCGGTCGCTATCGCGGAAGACTGCTCTGCTTCTAGCATTGGCATCAGTAAAGCGAATAGGGGACCAGCAGGTGCTCTCCATTAGCCCTGCCTGCCTGGAATTCGGGTCTAACGACACTAAAGTCGTCCTGAAACCAAGGCACGGTTACGTACCTAAGGTGCTCTCCACTCCGTTCAGAG
>NW_015546101.1:2247748-2249238 GCF_001515605.1 Sinocyclocheilus anshuiensis | reverse complement strand
GCGCTCTCTATTAGCCCTGCCTGCCTGGAATTCGGGTCTAACGACACTAAAGTCGTCCTGAAACCAAGGCACGGTTACGTACCTAAGATACTCTCCACTCCGTTCAGAGCACAGGTCATTACGCTCTCCGCGCTTCCTCCAACTGAAGAGGACAGAGAGAGCTATCTCTGCTCTGCCCCGTCAGAGCTCTGAGAATCTATATTGAGCGTTCCACCCCTTATAGGCGGTCGTAACAACTCTTTGTCAGCTTCGGTAACTGCACCAAAGGGCTTCCAGTCACGAAGCAAACACTCTCTAGATGGATAGTAGACTCAATCTCGCTAGCGTACTCTTCTCTGGGCCTTCAATGCCCCATTGGAGTACGGGCCCACTCGACTAGAGTCATCGCCTTGTCTTGGGCATGGTCCAGTGGTGTGTCCATTGCGGATATTTGTGAGGCGGCCGGCTGGGCCTCGCCATCCACATTCGCAAGATTTTATAACCTGGAAGTCCCGGCCTTGCAGGCCAGGGTCCTTTCCGCTTGAAGTGGCATGCGCTGCGTAAACAGATATGGCAGAGAGCCCTTGGCCGTATCACGTCCAAGTTCTCTGGCATTGTTTCACCTGTTAGCTCTCGACCCCTGGGTCTCGAAGTTACGGGAATACTCTGGAACGCAACATTCGGTCGCTATCGCTGAAGACTGCTCTGCTTCTAGCACTGGCATCAGTAAAGCGAATAGGGGACCTGCAAGGCGCTCTCTATTAGCCCTGCCTGCCTGGAATTCAGGCCTAACGACACTAAAGTCGTCCTGAAACCAAGGCACGGTTACGTACCTAAGGTGCTCTCCACTCCGTTCAGAGCACAGGTAATTATGCTCTCTGCGCTTCCTCCCTCTACAGAGGACAGAGAGTTATCTCTGCTCTGCCCCGTCAGAGCTCCTTTCCTCTTGAAGAGACATGCGCTGCGTAAACAGATCTGGCAGAGAGCCCTTGGCCGTATCACGCTCAAGCTCTCTGGCATTAATTCACCTGTTAGCTCTCGACCCCTGGGGGTCGAAGTTACAGGAGTACTCTGGAACAATTAACCAGGCCAGGTGTGACCCCAGGAAGCTCAGCCCGTCTTAGCCTTGGGTTGTTGTTAACTTCTCTATGGGCATTGGTTGCTTATGGAAGTTTGATACTTTTAGTCGTTCCACTACATTAGCACGGTGTGATTGTACTGTGTTCCCATATGCGTCTAGCAATACGCAGTACGAGTGTAGTATCGAAAGGGAACATACTTGGTTACTAATGTAACCTCGGTTCCCTGAGATACGGGAACGAGTACTGCGTTGCTAGCCGTGCTATGTAGCTGCACGACTCAATTGTTGCTTCAGTCGAAGTAACCCGAGAATCCTGTGGCGAACGCCCGCTTATATAGCCAGATGCCCCGCCCCTTCTGGTGGGCTTTGGCGGGCTTCGTCGCCATAAGCTCGTGCAGCTCCGCTGCCTAGCCATTGGTTCGTTTTTTAA
>NW_015546101.1:2227558-2247346 GCF_001515605.1 Sinocyclocheilus anshuiensis | reverse complement strand
CCTTGCAGGCCAGGGTCCTTTCCGCTGAAGTGACATGCGCTGCGTAAACAGATCTGGCAGAGAGCCCTTGGCCGTATCACGCTCAAGCTCTCTGGCATTAGTTCACCTGTTAGCTCTCGACCCCTGGGGGTCGAAGTTACAGGAGTACTCTGGAACAATTAACCAGGCCAGGTGTGACCCCAGGAAGCTCAGCCCGTCTTAGCCTTGGGTTGTTGTTAACTTCTCTATGGGCATTGGTTGCTTATGGAAGTTTGATACTTTTAGTCGTTCCACTACATTAGCACGGTGTGATTGTACTGTGTTCCCATATGCGTCTAGCAATACGCAGTACGAGTGTAGTATCGAAAGGGAACATACTTGGTTACTAATGTAACCTCGGTTCCCTGAGATACGGGAACGAGTACTGCGTTGCTAGCCGTGCTATGTAGCTGCACGACTCAATTGTCGCTTCAGTCGAAGTAACCCGAGAATCCTGTGGCGAACGCCCGCTTATATAGCCAGATGCCCCGCCCCTTCTGGTGGGCTTTGGCGGGCTTCGTCGCCATAGGCTCGGGCAGCTCCGCTGCCTAGCCATTGGTTCGTTTTTAATATACTGCACGAACCAATGGCCGTGCAGTTTCACTGCGTGAATGAAAAAAGGCTTCAGTTCAGGAGAAAAAAGGCTTTTTCCCATATGCGTCTAGCAAGACGCAGTACTCGTTCCCGTATCTCGGAACCGAGGTTAAGTTAGTAACCGAGTACGTTTCCCAATCCCAGTCCTCGCGCCCCCCTGCTCTGCACCTTTTGTATGTATCTCTTATCACGTACGATGTTTGTTCTATTCAAACGTAAGTGCCCTGCGAAGTGAACATCACTGGACATCATCGCCATGATTCCAGTTCGAAACGAGTGTACTGTATATGTTCCATTCAAAGGGCATTAAAGTGTGCGAGACGTGAATTTAAATTGTATTTATTTACAGAGGTATATGATGTCACACTCGTCTGTGTGTGAAGACACTGCAGGCAGCGGCGCAGCACAAATCCATCAATGAATGTTCCGAAGAGAAGAAAACTTAAACGGATTTCCCCTGCTCAGGGAATAGGGAGCAATGAACACTGTAAAGGGATCATATAAATCGGAACACAGTTCATGCACGGTGCTCTCTTCTAACGAGCTGGTTATCTGAATCAGGTGTGTTAACTAAGAGAGACATGCAAAATATGGGGAGGAGGGTGGGGGGGCGAGGACTGGGATTGGGAACCGCTGGCTTATGCATTGAACAGACAGTTACATTTGTTCATATTTTGGGCTCATTCTGCTTTTCTGCACATAGTATGCTCTATTAGTAAGGTGTGTACGGCGTCACTCACTCACTCACTCACTCACTCATTAGTGTTTTCTTTATATAAGAGGGAAACGCTTAACGTGTAAATAAACATGTTTCTTTCACATTTTGGTCTCATATGCATATCTGCACATAGTATATGGCTTTCAGTTTTGTCCATATCACTGTCTTGATATCAAGCCACATTAAGCGTTATTCGTGTTGAGCATTTGTATAATGTCTCTGTTCAAGTACGAGTTCTGCTAATTCACAACCGAGTGAGAGTCATACTTGCAAAGGTTAATTATTAAACCAAACAAAATCAAAACTTTCAAAAACACGCAGCAATGTGATTTTTTATTGAGTGATAGGCAGTGGGTTTAATCAGTGACATTATTAATAGATTTACTATCCCGACGTCTTCTCATATCCACGACCTGCTTCCCTTGGTTTCTTTACACATAGAAAAGGCAAAAACCATATTGCATTGTCCAGTCTTCTCTCAGAATGATGATCTGAGTTACTATTGCAATTCTCGATGCAGCATGAATGACATACAATAGTGACATTTTTCACAATCCCGACAGAAAATCAAAATACTTCCCTAAACTCAATAGCAGAAAGGCAGAGCCAGAGCCGTTGAGAGAGAGCGATCCTCCCAGTATGGCGGATAAACAAATCAGTTTCCCAGAACTCAACGCAGCATGACGTCAGCTTCTCTATTAGTTATTGTAAATGGTTTATGGCAATCAGTTTCCTCAAATGGTTTGAGTTACCTTCACTCGTTGGGTTTTACAGTGTAGTAGGAGACATGGTGATGTCTCCTTTCTCTTATTCTTGATTTTCTTCTCTCTAGGCACACACAGTGTTCTGAGTCAGAACCTTAATGATGGACGGAGAAGACACAGGCTAACAAGACCCTGTGAAGCACCTAATTGGTAGGTCTGCCATGTAACTATTTGAGTCAATGGCTATAGAAAGCCAACACTGAATTCTCATTTTAACAGATTTAAGTAGAGGGTGTTCACTGGAGACTCGGCATGTCACCAATCAGGAGAAGATGTCCTTCATGTCACATGTATGGTCTGTAATAGTCATAACCCATTATGCTCTAAAGAAGAAAGGGCAGCAGCATAACATTTATAATGGTTCTTCAGCTTCTGAATCTGATATTTCATTTCCCTTTGATTTCTTTCTACTATATTACAGTGCCATAAATTGCTTTGTGAGTGAGTGCTGTGCCTTTCTAATTTCTGAAGATATCGTGGTAATCATTTTGACTAACCAGCGGAAGGGTGAGATCTTTAGGGCTTAGGCAAAATCCTGCTCATTAATGCACAGAGCCAAACAGCTCCTAGACTTGACAGAAACAGAATAAATCTGGACTGACCTCCCCAGTCATATCACAGCTAAGAGAGCACATTTACATCTCTCCAACACATGGCAGAGTTAAATAACCGTGTCTATGGTAAAGAAAAAAATATTTGTGTAAATTAAAACATCTAAGCAGAGTTCATAAAGATGTATGCTTTGTATTCATTATGGATTTGAATATTTACAAGATTTTCAAGTGTCAGTTAATGACTCAAAAAATTTAATGTGCGGTAACCATCAAGTAAAAAGTAATAATATATTATTACTTTTTACTTGATGGTTTCCGCACATTACATTTTTAACCATATTCTGGTTCATGGCCCTGGTTCAGGTTCTCAGGCCCATGGATACTTGGATGCTTAAACTGTGTACCCAAACTGAAGGCGGCAATAACAGCAGATGCACAATGCAATCGAGAGTGTGTGCGTGTGTATGTGTATCCAATGAATGGAACGCAACATCTTAATCTGAGCCCAACAATTTATCACTTAGAGGTGAGAAGCTTTAAGAGCCGAGGACCAGTTTAGTTAGGGACCATGGAATGTTATTTTCATGGCCACAGCTGATTCTAGAATAGAGTCTGCACGTCATTCTCACCCATCATGCTGCACTCGTATAAGACTATTGAGTTTGAGTATGACTCACCTTCCAAATGCGTTATTTCATTCTCTCTCTCTCCATCACGCTCACCCTGCTTCCATTCACAACACACACTGTGACGGTATAATGAAAATGCAGAGGGGAGAATAGAGAGAGAGAACATCATGTTCTGCCACACACATTCCAAGCTGGAATGAGAATTTGGGGCTTTGGGAAATGTGGTTTATATATCTGATTGAAAGGATACACAGAAGCAAACGGAACATAAATCAGATCTGCGGCTTTTGATGTGAAGCATCAGCAAAATGTATGAATAATATTGAAACTCTTACCTTTAAAAGCCACTGTGAGACTGTAATATTCAGTTCATTCTGTTTTCTCTGTGTGAGAAAAAGCAACACGACAAGGGGTCTTGGTTACTGCCTTGAATATGCTGTTGTATATTCTCTTTGCACTGCATTTGAAGCTTGTGGTGTCACTTCCAGCAGAGCCACTTAAAGCACCCAGGGTTCACTAGGGCTTACAACCTCCTCAGTTACCATTGTTTTGCTAACAATAATAATAATAATAAAAAAAAAATAATAATAATTGCTGATTGCTATGGAAGAAAATAGCAGAAAATATGTTTCAGACTTGAACTGATCCTTTTATCCACTGTATGAAATATTTGAAAGAATACTCTTATAACTGACACTATAGTGGCACATTTGCATTCCTAAAATTAGCTATTTTTTAAAATAAACTATATTTTTAATTTCTGATTTGAAATTTTAGTTTAGTATTATTTATGCCAGTTCTCTGCCAGTTATTTATTTTACCTTTGTGTTTGTGATGTGCACAATCCTGCAACACTACTGTGTTTATTCCTTGTTGATTTATAAAAAAAAATAATTTGTATAACAAGATTTATTTTATTTTTTTTTACATATTTAAGCTTTAGTTTTTCATCTAATATAATTTTTTTGTTTTATTATAGCTTTCTTTCAATTCAAATTTTAGTTTGTCAACAATAACCTTACTGTATGAAATATGGAATTAAACACAATATTGACAAACAGTTTCCATTCACGCAGATGCATGCTGCCTAGTGCCTACATAGAAAACAGTTGCCCGTGGGGTTTTACCAAGATGGTCATCGAGTGAAATGATGACTCACCTTACAGGGACTTTGAAAGAGTTTACATAAATACCATTTGAAATCCATAAATATTTGTTCTGAGCATTGGCCAAGGCTCAGTTCCTGTGACTGGTATAAAATCAAAGATGAAATGACTGTTTAGAAGCCATTTGTATCGAAAAACGTAAGTATCTGCAGTGTGTCAAAATCTACTGGGAATAAAGGAAAGAGCACAACATGTGTTTGTTTCAAATGAGTGTGTGTGTGTAGGTGTGCAGGGACTTGCTGACACTCTCATTTCTGCAGCGAGACCCTGCCAAAGTGGCAGCCAGGCTGACGTGCATTTGAAATCTTATTTTCATTTAGTGTGCTAGTAAAGGGCTGGAGAGTTATGAGATATTATGAATTTGTTATGATTATGCGCCTTTGTGTGGGCTCCAAATGACGTTGTCTAGACTACTGACTGTGAATTGAATGTTTCAGAGTCATTTCGAAATGATGAACTCTCTAGTGAACGTGTCTCAGTAAACTTTATTCCATTATCTATTCCAAGTGATTTTTTTTCTCTGACAATGTTTGCTTGATTTGAACTTCATGTCCCCATCATTTTATTCAAATTTATCTTTTTGCATTTACCTGTCTTTTATTTTTGAATATTTTTATTGTTTATAAACCTTGTCTTAAATAAAAAACAGTCTCGAGCACATTTTGAGCACAGCCTTTGTTAATTATATCAGTGCTTGTGCATTATTTTAAAAGCAAATTTCTTAATGTTATCTTAGGAAGGGTGAGCCCTAACATTCTGAAAGATATATCAGCTAATTTTTAAAGGTAAAATATTTTAAGCCACAATTTATGACTGTTGTGTTGCTTTTTATTTATTAATATTATTATGTTTTTTAATTTTATTTTATGTGTGTGTGTGTGTGTGTGTGTGTGTGTGTGTGTGAACACCTATAGAAAGTCATAGAAAAAGTTGGAGATACCAAACTTTTAGTCTATTGAGGGCACCTTTACAAAAAACTATTTTACTTGCTAAGCCTTCTGAGACAGATGGAGAACAACACACAAAAAGACAGAGCAAAGGAGGGAGATGACAAAAGTGAGGGTGAGAGAGGAATTGGTCCTTCTTTAAAACGTCTCTTTTAAGGTCCGTTCACACCAAGAACGATAACTATATTAGCATCCACACCAATGGACGATAATGCTTTGATTATTAAAAGCGCATGGGGCAGTTATGTCACCTGCCACTTTAAATGCTCAAGCTCTTTAAAGTCAGGTGGATTTTGAATGGCTGCCAATGTTTTATCATTTATCAGCTGTAAAAAAAACTTTCTGAAAGTGATTCCAATGATATTGTTCCTCTGTGTCATAGCTGTTGTGCTGACTTCACTACACTCATAGAATTAGAATGATTATTAAAACTTTATGATTATAGTTATCATTCTTGGTGTGAACAGACCTTTAGGACGGATATATATTGCTCATCTTATTCTCTCTGCTTTCTCTCATCTACCTCTCACTTTGTCTAGCTGACTCTCTTTCTGTCTCCCTCACTTTCCACAGCCTCCCTCTGTGTCTGTGCAGGTTCAGTGACTCATCTATTGACAGATAGCTGGGGAGCATTGTGAATGCTGGGGGAGGGGACTGTTTTCAGACTCTCCCAGATCCAAATGTACAGATAAAGATCCAGAGACTAATTCATTAAAAACAAGGAGGTGTTGTCCAGCATGACAGGAAAAAAGATGAAGGGATAAAGCACAAAACAAGCACAGGCTGCACTTAGATATGGCGTTCTAAACAGACTTGAGTGAGGGGTCATGAGAGATTAAAGGGCATATAAATAGAGGTAGAGATAGAGATGAGCACCATGCAGTCAAGATACATTTTTTAGGCAATGTTCAAGCTGCAATTTAGAATCCATCATTTCAGGTACTGATGATTGAGATGGGAATGTATAGTTTCTGTAGTTTTAATAAAAAAAAAAGCTATTTTAGTAATGTGAGCAAAAAGGTTAAAAGATTGTGTGATGTAATCTCAGAATTCTGAGAAAAATGTCAGAATTGTCAGATGTAAACTCAGAATTACAAGTATTTAACTTTTGACACTTTATCTCAGAATTGTGAGATAAAAACTCAGAATTGCGAGATCCATGGTGGAAACAAGATTTGATGGGATTTTAAGTAATTTAAGTAATTTGCTCCATCGTTTGTATTGAGGTTGTATGTGCCAAGTTTGGCATAATTAAATTTTCATAACATCCATGTTGCTTTCAAGTTGGTTGGTTTGGTAAAAAAGAATCTGCCAATATACAAAATAAATTTAAATGAACTAGAAATGAGAAACACAAAATAAAATGTTACAACAAATGACCAAAACATGTTAACTCACACAACCACATCTACACACATAACATCTTTTAAACCTTGGTAATGACCAGTTTACAAATATAATTAAAGAACCAGTTTTACAATACGGTGCTAGAATGTTATGATGAGTTATTTAGCTACAGACAACCAATAATAAACCGCCTCCATGCCAACCTTATTAAATATTCATGACCTCTAATATGAACATGGGAAAAATGGAACAAGATGGACCTTAAGTCCTATGTCTTAATTTTTCAGTAATAGCATAAATATACTCTGTCCCATTTCTTTGCTTTGATATAAATTGTGGCTGGCTTATATATTTCAACCAGGATCATGGCTCCCTCTTCTTTCTCTCCTCAGCTACCCCCCCCCTGTCTGTTTCACATCCAGTCCCTGAAGAACGCATACGCATGAATAGAAGGAAAAGACATGCATATGAAATCAACAAACCATTCACACAATATTCACATAGCTGTACCTGTACAAACACAAGTCGGGTGAGTGTGTGTGTTTGTGTGTGCGCTGCATGTTTATTAAAAGTCAATGGCTGATCCCACTCTCTCTTTGTCTTTTCTCTGTCTTTCTTTTCCCACATCTTTTCTTACACCTGTGGCCTGTGCGTCATCCTACTAATTCCAGTTTCAAGGTCAGCACTGTGCAGCTCAAAGCTGGCCCATTGGCTCTGTGAGTCCACACTGTGACGCCACCACGCATCCACAGATTAATTAAAACAGCACATCCGTCTGTCCTTTTTCCAACCCAGTCTTATAAAAATACGTACCTCTGGGTGCTTTTCTGCAACACCGTTTCTAAACCTACCCGATAGTGTTAACAAATGCAAAACTGATATAAAACGTATTTGTTGATGCAACCGTGTCATTTGAACTTACTTATATGCAGATTTGAACCGTTTTGTTGAACCGTAGTTACAGCAGGAGCTCCTCGACTCTCAAGTACGTCTCCGTACTCCGTGAGCTACCGAACAAACCTACCGTTGATGAAAACCCATTTATATGAAGCTGGATATGTGCGGTGCTAACGTTCAAAAGCATCAGTTTTCAAATCTCCCAGCATATTAAAATTGTTTTGAAGTCATAACATGATATTCTTCAAGTAATTGTGCGAAAATTACGCTTTATTAATCGAAACTCTGTAAATGTGTGTGAAAAGGAATAAAAGGTGTCGGAGTTTTACTGCCTCTAGTGTTCATTTATTTTGGAAACTGCAATGATACGTACTTATTGGTACGTATTTCGCGTCTCGCGAAAATGTGCCCCCGGGTACGGTTTTGCCATGAGACCAGGTTGCCTTTTTCCACTCACATGCAAACACACAGCCCTCTTTTCCCCTTCCATTCTCACAAAGAGTGACTTGAAACCTAATTCTATGTCCTCAGCTACGTGAGTCTAATTTCAACACATATCATTTTATCATACCTTATCATTTCCTTTCATCTCTTTTTATTTATGCTTGTTTTTTTTTTTCTGTATCTTTCTCCGTGTTGCATACATTTAGTGCATGTCAAAGTTTAAGGGAAATTTCCCATTTGTCATGTCTGCTATTCAGTAAGCCTTATTAATTATTAATCTAACGGTTCGCCACACGGGAGACCATTACCAAATTAACCGTACCCTGGCAATATGTTGCCTGCTGCACTATTACTGCAAAGAGATGGAGAGAGGGAAAGACAGAGAGAGAAAAGCGGAGACAGAGAAAAAGACAGAGACCCTTATTAATCTTATTTACAAATGGCTTAAAATTCTACAGTTGTTTATTAATTGCTATTCATATACTCACTATACAAATAAAACTGACATGAAAGAATGAAAGCAACGCTATAAGGTACTTCTTGCAAAGTAATAGCGACAATTAAATGGTAATGTAAAATATTGATCAAATAAAAAATAATAATAAAGAAATGGTTTCACTTAAATATCTACATAAAAACAAATTAATTTGGCACCTTTTCTAATATAAAAACATCCATTCCTTACAATTAGCAGTGTGTCTTGTGTCTGTCTACAGCTATTGCTCCTTGTATTCCTCTGCTGTAGACCCTTTCTCAGTGTTTTTTCCCCCTGGGTTCTGCAGTCATTTGTCAAACTTGCCACTGGTTGTGACTTCTCTGAAGATTAAAGTTGCATCAGTTTTTCGTATTTTTGGCATTGTGAAACTGAACAACCTGCCCTCCATCTTCTGTGATTCAGGCGATGCTGCTTTCACTTGAAGGTCTTGAAAATCCAGTGTCTTGCAGTTGCTGTGATACCGCTGTCTTGAAAGTTTGTCAAAATGTCGGTGGTAAAACAGTCAATAACACATCACTCATAAGATTCTGGTTTACCTGTATTCCTGTAGGAACAAACCCCAAATAATTTTATATAAGTTGGAGAGTCCGAATATATTGAGGCTATAGCTTCAAGACTGCCACCCTTTTTGATTCTAAAGATAATTTAGTAAGTCCTCTCGTTGAAATTGTATTTGTTTATTTTTCATTTTGACCTTTAAGAACTCCAACACTTGTCAGTCAAGTCAAACTGCACCGAGCTTCATTCAGTGGTCAAGGTAACATTGTCACACTCAGCCAATGTTGACATGACCTGTATAAGTTAACTAAACATTTTGGATTGTGGCTTCCATAAGCCTTCCCCTTCAGGTTAACTGGGAAAGATGACCCAATAAAGCACAAGTCTGTCTGACTGCTTAGCTGTTCGAGCTTACAGATGATTTCTGCTTGAAAATGTATTCAGAAACAAAAGTAACAACAACAACAAATCCAGAATGCTTAATTTACAATGCTCTTTAACTGAAAATGATTGGCCTTTGTCTATCTTTACAGATCCTACAAAACCTCTGTGAAACAGGAAATTGATAAGAAGACAATACAGAAAAAATAAGTAAAGATTGCGTTTGAGTTTCCTTCCACTAAATTGACTTTTATATTCACTTTCTTCCTTGTCTTATTGCTGTGGCATGCTTTTTCAAACTTCTGATATGCTAAGACTTACAGCACTTATTGCATATCCATATAATGCTGATGCAACAGTTTTGCTTGTATCTTGGAAAAAGCAGCAACATCTACATTTTCCCTCTTTATTTCTTTTAGAAAAGCAATTTGTTCAACTAAACACAAACACATATGATATGTGAGATATTTCTTGGCCTACTAGTGAGTGCCTACTTCTCTGGCCTCTGCTCACTGAGACCCTCTTGAAATCCTGCTCTTCCATCCTCCTTTTCCTCTTGACCCTGGTTCTTGTCTGTGAGCAATCGTTCAAACTCGTGTGTGTGTGTGTGTGTGTGTGTGTGTGTGTGTGTATTTGTTCAATATGTGAAGGAGGAATATTGGGAACAAAAAATTACTTTTATGCAAATTCTGCTTTAAAAGTTGATTAGCCAATGATTCATTTCTCAATGATGAATACGGCAACGGTTTTATCATTGATGCTGCATTTATGACTCATTGACTGATTTGCTAACAGCACATCCTTGATCGTAACAGTCAGATTCAGTAAACAGCTGGTAGGCAGGATGTCATACCCCCCAAGAGAACAAGTGTCACTCTAAACTCACAGACTTAACAAACTGTGCAACACACAAAATACTAACTCACCTTCTCAAGACACAGAAATTAGATGAGATGAAGAAAACATCCATTTGAGATAATTGTATTTATGAAGAAATGGAAGATGGGTCACAAAAAGTGCTGCTTGTTCAATTTACATTAAATATTAAAATGAGCTAATGCAAGTTCACAGTTCTTGAATATGTTGTCATAACTCAATTTAACTCAATGCAATCCAATTAGATTTGTAAAACAAAAGTTTACTTAATCCATTTGTGTTGTCCGTTTTTGCTGGCATTATCTAGGGTGTCCACACATCCTCTTAGCCGGGATTTCTAAATTGCCTAAAATGTCTGTGTTTTGGCTTTGCTTTCCTATTGAGGTGCTCTCTACAGTCCACATAGACTCTACAAAATAAAGGTTATTTACTGGCATTGATGGTTCCATGAAGAACCTTTAACATCCATGGAACCTTTCCATTGCACAAAAGGTTCTTTATAGTGGAAATCCAGTGCCTGGATCATTCATTAGCTTATGCAAGTATAAAAACGATAGGAAAACAAAGCCAAAACCTGGACATTTTAGACAATTCACAAATCCCAGCCAGGACATTTCTAGGAAAAAAAGGACACATGATCAGCCTACATTTACTAAAACTGAAATTAAGTGTTATTTTATGTGTTTTTGAGCAAAATGAAAAAAGGGACAACCCTGGTAGTTTTTAATATTCTATTATGTAGGGATTTACATGAAGAGTAGAGATTGTGTTGAGGATGACTGTATACTAGTATCCTTTATGCTGTATACTGCATCTTAGTGTGTGCTACCCATAGTTTTCAGTCATGTGACTGGCTCGAAGACCTGGCGGGCAAAACATCCATAAAACTGCAGCACAAGCTTGTCAATTTTCTATCTGTTCCAATCCAAAAATATTTAGATCACCTCTCAAAAGAATAAAACAAAGATATGTGAACAAAATGCAAGTTTTGGCCATTAGCAATCCATATAAAGCACCTGCCGCAATATTTCAATCACTCAAAACAGTGGGATGTTCTAAAACGTTTAATGTGAAAACACTTAAAGTGCCTTTAAAACAGTAATATTAAAAGATCAAATTCAGTATACACTTTATTGATGATGTGTGAACCGGAACATGAACGCAATGCGATGAATGGTTGTTTATTTTATAATGGTTTTCTATGGGAAAACATTTAATGTGACATTTTGCGATTGTGTTTATATTCTGGTTTCATCTGCTTGCCTGTACAAAGTCTGCATCATCAATAAGGTTCATGTAAGGGTGTGACGTCACATGAAAACTATGAATTGCTATCTAGAACCAAATAAGATTGGTTTGAGTTATTCTGACATGCCTTATTTTACTTTCTACTATTTACTTTCTCCTCTCTTTCTCAAACATACCCATAAATATAAGGCCTTTGTATAAACAGTCTCGCCTAAAGCTCTTTACTGGATATATCAGGCTAATGAACTAATGTTAGTTAAAGTAAGGATGATCCAACCTGTTACAAGACACACCGAAAATTTTATTTGAATTAAGGCAATGTTTCAACCTCTGCATGGAAACCTTTCCACACTTCTTACAGAAATAGAAAAACAAGTACACATGACAAACAAGCAAACACAATGAACAAACAGCACAGCACTGACTAAAGCATTATAAGCCTGGCTAAGCTGCTGTCACCAGCTGTCTCTGTGCTCACTGTTGCAATTAATTATGGAGGCAGTACTCTCCCTCCTAAGAAGGTCCATATTAACAGTGTCATTTATTCGGGGTGTAATTATTCAGTACATATTTGCTTCATTTTTTCATGCTCAGAGCTACACCATGACAAATGAGGGTGTAAATTGCAATGAACTGCAGTTTCGTTCCAGTCAAACAGGAACTGTTTTTCTTGTTTAGCCATATTGTGGACATCTCTCTCTCTCTCTCTCTCTGTCTGTTTGCGCATGTGCATGTGCGAGTGAGTGGGAGGAGCGTTGAGTGCGGAGTGTGTGAGCAGGAGCGTGAGGTGCGAGTGTTTATTCTTTCTTTCCTTCTTGAGAATTGGAGATTTGCAATGGAGGTTGTTACATGGTGCTATTGCAGTGAACGCTTTTGTTTCTGTTATTAATCAGGATGTTGATCAAAATTGTTCTTTTTGTTCACAAAGGGAAACTGTCTTCCATTCGTTTATGCAGTGTTCTAGACTGACATCTTTATTTGGTGTTTTGAGTAAAATTTGTAATTGTTTTAATGAGTGTTTTTCAATGAAGAAATTCATTTGTGGTTTTAAATACTCACAGAGTCGCAAGTATCAGTGTCAGTTGTTTAATTTTATATTGGGACATGCTAAAATGGCAATTTACATTACAAGAAAAGAAAAAAATGAGCATGGGGTTTGTAATGATTTAAAAGCAGTGTTTGCTAATTCAGTTAAATCCAGAATTTTAATAGATTTTAATTATTATAAATGGATGAATGATCTTGCAAAGTTTGAGCTGATTTGGTGTTTAAAATGAGCTTTGTGTGAGATTTTTGGTGATGGATTGTTTTTTTTTAATTTAAAGTGTTTGTATTTTGTTATGTGACTGATGTTAGATTGAATTTGTAACTGTTGTATATTGTAATAAAAGTGGCTTGAAATCTCACTCTCTCTCTCTCTCTCTCTCTCTCTCTCTCTCTCTCTCTCTCTCTCTCTCTCTCTCTCTCTCTCTCTCTCTCTCTGTGTATAAAGGTCTGACTATATTTTGGCAGTTAGATGTTTTAAAATGTCTGCACAAATATAGTGAATCCTGTCAAAACCTTACATTTGAAGTGCTCCTCACTATTTCAAAGGCTCATAAATCAGTTTAGCTTCAATTCGCTGATATCTACTGGCCTGTGTACGAGTTAGGTTTAAGGTAGGGGTTTAATTAGTCTGTTTTGAGAACTGAGCAAACAATTTTCTCAGTAAAGGTTTAAATGCATCTTCAACCTCAGGTCAAAAGTACAGGACAGCATTCTCACAGCCTACCACTAGTTGGCACTGAAGACTAACATTTGAAGATTGTTCCATTAGTGAGTGTATGTGGCTGTGCTTGAGTAAATGTGAGTGTGTTCTTTTGAATGTGCGTGCATGTAGGAGTGTATGTGTGAATTTGAGAGCACATTATATGTACTTGTCACTACAATATTGTGTTTGTGTATGTTTGTCTTTGTGTTGTCAGGAAGTGAACGTCCATGCTGACATTTCGGCCATTGCAAGTGTACAAAGCTATCTGTAGGACTAACATTAGAGACACAAAATCAATAGATATTAGTTGAAACCCACACCCCCCACCCCAACCAATCAACAAACTGGCCTGTATTGTCTGTGAACCTTAACCCATGTTAGATACATTACTGCATTAATGAGATAAGATAAAGGCACTTGGAGACATTGATTGGCTCAAATTAAAGGCAAAGATAGTCCCTGACCCTAAACAAGGAAATTATGCTTGTTAACTGGCAAGTGCGAATGACCCGTGCATGTTCATGATTATATGTGTGCGTAAAAGAGAGACAAAATCGTTCTCAGAGATAAGAGAACCTTTACATAAAACAATCAGTAGAGGACAATACAAACTACAGCGCTAGGAGAAAGTCCCGCGATAAGATCAGAACCATATCGACCTGCTCTGAGATCGCTTACACTGATTATTCACTGAGACACAAGACCGTTTTCTGATACTTTGATGAGTCTTTCAAAGCTCTGTCTGGGTTCCTTGTGTAGCACATCTGAAATGCTAATAGAATCACATGGTTTTGATTGCTAAACAGATGTTGCCTTGTCATGCCACAGTCCAGAAAAATGTCAAGGTCTCACGCTGATGAGGTCAAGAGGGCGATTTCCATTTTTACAACGTCACCTGCAGTCTTAGGTGATCATGATCATGCATCATGCATCATGCATCACTTCCTATCATGCATCACTTCCTAGCAACATCTGGTAACTATGGCAGCAAGGCCAAAAGGCAATCAAGTTGATTCCATTCTAGGAACACTTTGGAGGCTCTAAATGAAATCCCAGTTCTGTCAGAGTACTTTAAAACAGCTCAGCATCAAAGAGCCAACGATAAAGCCAATAATACAGTAGTGTCGGCACCAGAACATCGGTGAAATTGTAATAATCTGGTTTGTGTGGCCATTCAGGCCACAGAATTACTGTTAGACTCTAATTAACTTGGAATGGGAGGGAACCAGATGACAAGAGGCCTTGCCCATTATTGAATTCAGACCTGATGCAGACCATTTTCTGATTGACAGAATTTATTTCTATCCACATTATTATATCCGCCTTCTGGGATGTCTGCCAAGATCCAAATGTAAAAGTGAGCAACGTTTCCCTAGACGCAGCTTTTCAGCAGCTGTCAATCATCCTTCATGCCCTTCTCTAAAAGAGGACACAAACCCTGGAAGTCAAAGTCGGATACAGAGATGATGGCTGATTTTTTTTTTTTTTTTAAGTGCGAGATGAGTTTTCAACCCCAGCCAGTCTGTATGTGTGTTATATGAACAGAAAGACACACAGAGAGAATATAGTGAGAATATAATGGATGTATATGTATAGTATTATTTATAGCAAATCATACTAAATAACTGCTGTTTACTCAGATGATGACTAGCAGCTCTAAAAGGTTTGTATCAATAGGTACTTATTCATATTTAGTATAAAGACACGTTGTAAAATATTGCCAGGATTTCAATAATTTTACCAGCAATTTCTTACATTAAAATATTCATAATTTTACTGTGAAATCAGTGCAGGTTATGACATTTTCTCTACTAATGTAACAGATTCCTATTGAAATATAATAGCATATGCCATATTGTGCCGCATCGTGGCATAACAGTGTAAAAAGAGTTGTTTTGTTTGAATCTTGTTTGTTGGTCTTTTATAAACAACTAAGGGGTTGAGGCTGTATTTTCATTATTGGTATAAAAAGTGGGAATTTTCTATTTATTTACATGCTGCACTGACAAGAAAATTGTTGCTTTTGAAATTGCTTTTCTGAACTGATGTATAAACCAGTACAGTACTAAATATCACTTTAAGCGTAAAGATCAATCAGTGCCATTAACTCCCTCACAGTTTGGGGGTCAAATGCCTCATTTCTTCTGATATCCTCTCAGACCAAAACTCCATCCATTATCTTTACAATACTGACCATAAATAAGTGATTCTTGGCCTTGTAAGAATATAGCTTAGTCTTGCCCACTGGGGTTTGGCCTTCTGTGTTGAGTCCCATTATGGACTGATGGCAATGTTTTATTCCCCAGGTATTTAGGCTGTTCCATTCCAATTCTTTCATTAGGAACAAGAGGGCAATGCAAAGACACTAGTAATCCAATTTCAAACCTACATGTCTGTCTGCAGAAATGATCTTGTAGTGTTTAAACATAGCCAGCGAGTTTGGCCTGAGTTACAGGATGCTATGTTTCTCAGGGTGCTGTCTTGTCACAGCTGTTTTTCATGGTTTTCACCGCCTCTTTTGCTGGAATGCATATATAAACAGTGATGTGACATTGTAGAACACCATCTGTCTCATCTGTTTCCATTCTTGAGTCCCAGACTTTGTCAACAAAGTCCTTGGAATTCTAGATGTGATGGATTTGATTGTACCATTGCTGGGGAAATGCACCATGTACAGTTTATTATAGCGGCCATTGGCCAAAGCAGGGTTCTTCCATGTTTTTTTAAGGGAGTCCATAAAAGCAAGCAGTGGCTTCCCGAGGGTAAAAGTAGTGATGTACTGTTCAGACAATGGGTTTTTCTTGCTTCTGTTGCGGTAGACTGTCCAAAACATTTTATTTTTTTTACTGGTAGCTTTTAGTAGAGTATTATTTTAGTTCTGCCAGTGTGTAGCTTTGGTACTTTGAAATAATAATCTTATGTGTTTAGCACTGCTGTGTATCTGTCAATCATGAGACTGCTGATGTTTGGTTCCTTCTTCTGTTAAATGATAAGCATATGTGTTGGTTAGGAAAAGTCTTGTTAGTAGAATTGTTCCACTTCATATTTCTCAATCATATATTTCTCAGCCATTATTGTTGAAGATTTAACATGGTCCTGGACCGATTCATTCATGTTCAGATCAGCTTAGTAGAAGGCTATTTTTCAGAATTTCTTTCTGTTTGAGTTGTAGTCCTGACATTGCATTATTTGAAGATTTTTTTCCACAGTGGTCTCCCATACATACTGACAAGGATCAACCCTGCTTATCTTCAGTTATTAGCCAGTCAACAGCCACAGGTCAACAGGCTGCTGGTATGACACATCGCCTTTTTCCATGTTTTGATCTGTGACCACAGAGAAAATCTCAGGCTTTGATTTCTTAATTTAGAGTCATCATAACTCAATCCTCAAGTTCTACAAAGGCAACTTTTCTATTTATTCAGACAAAATCCTACCTCTCTAAACTTCTACCTACACTTCAGGCCACTTCAGCTTTGGAGTTGGTAAAAAAGCAAGAGAGTTTGTATAGGCTAGTTGAACCTTAAAGCACAAAATAAGTCTCATATTGATCAGTTGTGTCTGTGTTTCCTAACTCTCCCCTTTCTCTAGGCTGGTGCAAAACTAGATTGAGATATTTCTGTATTCATGCCCAAATGCTGGTATCTGGTACTGACTTCCCAAACACAGTCAGAACTGTAGACTAATAGACTACAGCAGACTAACCTAGAGTAAACATGACCTAACAGCTTTTTCCAGTTCACCATCAGCACTATGCTATTTTTTCACCTTAGCAAGCACCTACATCTATTCATTCATTATCATTTGGACGTATGATTATGCGTATAGTAATTCTGTGCCAATTACACTCCTTCCGGGTTCGAATATAGGTGTGTTCATGCCATATCGTAATTACTGTGATTACGAGATTCCAACATGTAAAAAGTATTCACGTCCTCGTAGAACTCGTAATTACAACTTGTGAACTGGGAGTTTTCTGAGAGCTACAACTTGTACCACCTGACCACCTCAGATTCATTAGGTGCTATGTTTGGGTATTGATAGTGCGATAGTTCCGAGTCCAAGGGTGTGAACAGCTCCAAGTAGAACGTCACGTGTTGTCATCTCGAAATCATAGTAATTACGACATGGCGTGAATGCAGCATAAGTTTCGGAAAGTTTTTTTTCGAGCATGGTTCTTCATGACGTCACGAAGAGCAGAATTCCTTGTATGGGCACTTCTCCCAGAAGAGTGCGTGCACACAGCAAATAGAGTGAGAGCAAGAGCGAGACCGCAGCACTGCACAGGACTTGCTCAAGAAGAATGTCTTCAAAGAAGTGTGTTTTTGGATGTGAGGGAAAGATAACCTTGTTCAGCTTCCCAAAGAACCCAGCGTTAAGGGAACAGTGGATGTAGTTTGTTTTTCTGGGACAGCAACGGAGTTTCGCACGGGTGTGTTTGTTCCCATCATTTTGGTGATGAATGTTTTATAAACAAAGACCAGTTCGACGCAGGATTTGCAGATCGTTTGTTACTGAAAGATGGAACGGTCCCAGCAATAAAATATCCCGGTCATGAGCTGGAATCACAGGCGGTGAGTAAAACTACATCAAATTTCTGTGTTTTGTTGGCAGTCGGCGCGTACTTACTCTGGACGCTTTAGCTCCGCCCACGGCACGCCTCCAGAAGCTTGGCTGTTTTCGGAGAGAAACGTAAAGCTGTGTCTTTCTTTTATAAATCTGATAAAACTAAAGACTCTTTGGAGATATGAAGGATGCAATACTACTGTAGGTACTCAAGATTAACATAAGATTGGCGAAAATGTGTGTGTTGTGCCCCCTTTAAAGCTCATTTAAACTGGATTAGCTTAACACACACTGCTCCTTTATGTAAACGCAAATAGTCACATTTTCAAATCAAGTAAACATTGCATGAGAATTTGGCTAAAAACAAACAGAAAACACCTTAATTAAACCATATTTTCCTGGTGATTACCCAAGCGAAAAATATTTTCTGTGGATCAACAATAAAGAGCATTTTTACACCTAATATACAATACTGTTCAAATGTTTGTGGTCAGTAAGAGTTAAAAATTTTTTTTTGTTTATTTAGCAAGGATGCATTCAATTGATCAAAAGTGACATTAAAGATAATGCTGTTCTTTTAAACTTTTGTTCATCAAAGAACCCCGAAACACCACACAAGTGCACATCATATAATTGTGGCTTCCAAACTCATAAGCAGGAACTTCCTAAGAGGAGCTGATGACATTAGCACCCCAGCATTCAATACTTAAGTGCATCCGTTACTTCAGATTATTACTTGAGTATGACTGTACTTTATTCAACAGTGATTTTACCTTTATGGAGCCGGTAGGGTTGATTAGACTGTCTTGTACAAAGCGATGCGTCTTTAATGTGTATTCATGTCTATCAGTTTGTAGAAATATTATGTTGGTATTACCAAACAGTGAAACACAAAAGACAAACATCACTGCACAATCACATTCCAAATTCACCAGGCAGTTCAGATCGTCCTGTTATTGTATGATTGCACATAAATATGAGGATAAAACATCTCTCAGTCAATCATCTTTAAGCCTAATTTATAAACATTGCATTCCTCCAGAATTTCATAAATTCAGATCATTTTTACTAAACTGAATCATCAGATTGTATATGTATGTATGTATGTATGAATTAATGTGCTGGTAAAGATGTCTGTTTCACTGCCCTCAAGGCAAGGAGCTTCTGTTGTGTGTGGTGTAGGTCCACTGTGTACTAAAGAGGCTAAGTTGGTGTTTTTTCAATGTATGCTTCAGACACGGGTCACGACGAGGCGTTCCCCATAGCGACCACTAGAGGATGCAGTTCGAACTTCCCATGAAAGGGAATCCTCATTTGTCCCTCTGTAACCAGAATCAGCCTAAGAGAGCTTTTATTAGCCTACCTTCTCTCTGCCTCATCTGTCAATCTTATGTGTAATGGAGCTTGAAGGGGAGAGAATGGAGCACAGAAAGAGAGGGAGCGCATGTGGTGATTAAAGTGCATTACCATAGTTAAAGAGATCAGCCTTAGGCTCTTATCCTGAAACTAATTTAGTCCTCTCTCACACACAGACCTACCTGTGTGGACCTACCTGAACCACTTCAGATGTAAATAATGGTAGTCATCCAGCATTGACTTTATAAATGTGGGACTTTTCACTGTTTCTATCACCCAGTTTGTGTATTAGTGGTGGGTATTAATCATAGACTGTAAAAAAAACAAAAAAACATGGATGTAGTGTCCATGACATCACCCGTAGGATTCTGAAGAGCATTTTTTAATCCTAAAGTGGGCGGAGCCGGCGGTCGCCATCCTGGATAATCAATAACTTCCGGATAATCGAAAATGAGCAAAGAGGCGGGACGTGGGTGGAGCTGGTTGCTGAAACCATGCCCACCTAGCTCGACGGTGGTGACAGCAGTGGCAATCCACCT
>NW_015546101.1:2218450-2226015 GCF_001515605.1 Sinocyclocheilus anshuiensis | reverse complement strand
GAATTTAGTCCTCTCTCACACACAGACCTACCTGTGTGGACCTACCTGAACCACTTCAGATGTAAATAATGGTAGTCATCCAGCATTGACTTTATAAATGTGGGACTTTTCACTGTTTCTATCACCCAGTTTGTGTATTAGTGGTGGGTATTAATCATAGACTGTAAAAAAAACAAAAAAACATGGATGTAGTGTCCATGACATCACCCGTAGGATTCTGAAGAGCATTTTTTAATCCTAAAGTGGGCGGAGCCGGCGGTCGCCATCCTGGATAATCAATAACTTCCGGATAATCGGCAAAGAGGAAAGAGGCGGGACGTGGGTGGAGCTGGTTGCTGAAACCATGCCCGCCTAGCTCGACGGTGCCGCGGCAATTTATACAGAACTTTAAGGCTTAATATAATTTAAACGGATGAGTTATAAAGAAATTCACCCCCCTCACAGTTGTCATGAAGGGCAAGATTAGCTATATAGACCAAAACCACTTTTTGTACAAGGCTGTAAACATATTTTTGCTGCTGTAAAGTTGGGCATTTTAACATGGGGGGGTCTATGGGATTGACTCCCTTTTGGAGTCAGTCTCTAGCGGCCAGTCGATGAATTGCAGTTTAAGTAATTTCCGTGTTGGTTTCAAGAGAGAGACCGGAAGGTTGCCGCTTGGTATTAATCTGCAGACACTTTCAGCAGGTTACACGATAAGTGAGTAAATTAATCATTCATTCTCCTGACTCACTGTGGTCATTAAAAATCCCATGGCACTTCTCGTAAAGAGTAGGGGTGTAACCCCGGTGTCCTGGCCAAATTGCCACCACTGGCCCTTGTCTATCATGGCCTCCTAATAATCCCCATCTACTTGATTGGCTCTATGACTCTCTCTCCTCTCCACCTGTAGCTGGTGTGTGGTGAGCGCACTGGCGCCGTTGTCCTGTGGCTGCTGTCGCATCATCCAGGTGGATGCTGCACACTGGTGGTGGTTGAGGAGAGACCCCCCATCATGATTGTAAAGCGCTTTGGGTGTACAGCAATACACAATAAAGCGTTATATAAATCCATCATTCATTCATTCATTCATTCAAGTGATTCATTCAAAATCACAGGTTCCTTTAGGAATGTTTTTATGAATGAGTTATTGAATCTTTCACTCAACCTATTCGTTCAAAAGCTGAATCATACAGGAATGGAATATGTGGCCATAATAAGTGAGTCATTTAATCATTCATTCAACTGATTCCTTCAAAAGCACTGATTCATTCAGGAAAGAAACCTCCTTGGTCACTAAAATATTAGCTTTCTAAACTTCAAAATCCAAATAGCTTTTGAATTAAAACATTTTGTGACCAAGAGTGGCAATCTCTCAGCATATATTTCAGATTTGTATATATTAGCTTAGTGTTTCCCTGTTCCCAAGTGTAACCGTTTTAGGTTATAAGAGGTTTACCTATTTTTGCCAGAATTAGTTGTTGTGTTGCTCAGTGAAGTTTTTCATGTATAACGCAACAATAAATTTCATTTTTGAGCAAACATGTTTCATTCGTAATGCCACTGGGATACATTTGACTTTCCTGAGAAACATAAGATTTTTTCTAAAAAGAATTAAATAAGCATTCTGAATGCATACTTCTGAAAAGACCTGTAAATTGAGTGATTTCATTTAGGTTTACCCACGTTACTGGGCAGGGTAATTTAGAAAAGGCTGATATTAGGGAACAATCTGGTGGGAATGATGCCTCTTCATTGCAAACAGTAAGCCACACCTACCTAATTTTTTCATGCCCCTTTATGGATTATATAAACAAGGAATCACACGTCTTGTAAAAGTGACCATAATAGTAATCAAGTCATATAATTTCTAACAAACAGTTTATTGTAATGATGATGATGTCATTTCACTGTCCTGCTAGAAGGCCGGGCTTTCCTCTCAGAGGAATGGCAGGCTACCCGAGACTGCGTAGTGAGTCATATTTGGGCTTGTTTGCAACAATGCATGCAGTAGGGGTGGTCCTGGCTCTCACCAGCTAAAGAACATCCACCCACACAGAACATTTCCAGTCATTTGGGATATTCTCATATATATTCCCAGAACTTGGCATGTAATACCATTTTTCAAAGATATCATTAAACAAGCTACATATGAAACAAAGATTTTTGAACACTTAGTGAATGACTAAGACATCCAGACCAGCACTAAGACATATGTTGTAGTTTTTTAGCTGTATAATTTGATAAATAGCTTAGGAAGTGTTACCCAGTGTGATGTTATAAACCCATTTTTGATAAATATAAATTTGACAGTAAAAAATACTGAATCTAGCTGGAAGAAATACTAAATGATAAATAGAAGATACAGAGAAGATGGGAATAAAATCACTTAAAGCAACTGTATGTACTTTTTTTTTTACCTTGAAATATCAATTTCAAAATCATTCTGATGGTACATTGACTTTTAATAAGGTGAATAGTTTCTGCTTCTTTACCAGACTCCCCCAAAACATCTGATCTGGGAATATTTAAAGCTGCAGTCTGCAGGTTTTGCCTCTTTGTCGCCATCTTCGTTTGAAAACCTGGAATTGCAGTTACTTGTGGAATTATCTTCCTTGCCTGGGTTGTACTCTGGCACAGCTCCAGCACGAATGAATCTAATGTTTTGAGGAGTATGTGTGGCAGTCAGTCACCGCACCTGTGTGAATCCTATACTTAGTAATCACAGATTCTAGCCTACGTCTTGGAATATGACCCAAATAAGAATTTTCACCGGATATTGTCATCTGAACAAGTCTGAAGCAAACTATGCTCCCTTCGAACTGGTTGTCTTTAAAATACAAATCTTGTGTAATCCCAGGCTATCTGTAATCAGGAGCACATTTAAAACTGTAATATAATTTCATTTCATTCACATGTGTTTCATATAATCCTTTCTGGATTACAATCCACCATCAAAATGATTTTTTGACATTTAATTATTCTGCTGTGAGAAAAGGCTAACGATCTGCCACCTACAGGATCCTCACATGCGATAGCCTAGTAGCCGGGAAAACTGCTTTATGTTTACAGAAGTGACGTAATGACGCAGTGCCATGCTCGAATTTCCCGCGAAAACCTACCCGTACCACTCAAATTAGAAAACATTATTATAAGATAACCGTTGTGAATCGGGCTAAAGTAAGGCGATAGTTTCGAACACTGGCTGGTTATTTACTTGCTCAAATATTGATTTTGAAACATTTTTAACCAAAAAAAGTTACGGACTGCAGCTTTAAGTTAGGTGAGCATGTGCCAAATAGATCCTTTTCACATTTCTCAGAAGTGTAAGTCATTGTTGGGTACACTTCTGTAGTGGTGAACGTAAAATACCACAAGCATAATTTTACTTTCCAATTTCCCGTAATAGCAGAAAAGAAAATCATTATAATGTTTCTATGACTTTCCAAAAGAGGAAAAAATTATTGAGAGTTTGATTATGTAACAGAGAAAGATATGAAATTTGCAGTCACTCCCTAAACACTCGCACAGCAGCATTAACTACTTTTATGTTATTTAATGCCAAGGTAAGAAAACAAACTACAGTATAGCTTATAAATGTACATTAAAACAATTAAAATATATAAACATTTTTGCTAGATATACAATTTTACGGCAGCAACAAATTCACGTGTACAGCTAGCTACTGTAATTACAACAGTGAATTCCACTTACTTAACTGTAGGGACTCCAAAGCTGCACAAATCTATGGTCGAAACATAACATTGCTAGTAACTGGTGGAGTTGTTTTTTTGTGTTGTTTTTATGCTGTTCTGTGAGGATAAATTTGATTGTTTGTGGTACACCAGTAGTTGTCTGTGATCACCATAACAGAGCCGATCTTTCATTCTAGACCAAAACCCAGTAAAAGAATGCTGATATAAGCAATTTTAAATATGCCTGGATATATATATATATATATATATATATATATGAAATGTGAAAATATGACTCACTGAGGGTACTCCAGATTCTTGAGTGCATATATGAACATGTTGATTATACAGCCCTCATTCAGAAGAGGGACTGGGGAAATGAGTCATGATGTTTCGTTTTTTATTTGTTTCCAAATACGTTTTCCATACACATTTGAAATTATTATCATAAATGTTCTAATCTAAAACCTATTATACCTTAAATTACTCAAAGTATTGCACTCTATCTGCAGCGCAGTGTTTTCTTTCCTTTCTTTCTGTTGAAGGTTATCCAGTGACCTGCTGATGCATTATTCTTATACTGCTCAAATCCAGAGGATGATGTCTGATGCCCTGATTTGACGTCACAGCCTTCAAAGGCCTTCAGTCTTTGAATCAGTGGCAGGCGGGTCTCGATGGAGAGATACGTGTCTGAGGAAAGAAGCAGTGCTGAGGAGAGAAGTGGAGGTCATCCAGATTGGACAATAAAAGGCAGCAGCTGCTGTGAGTTTGGGGTGCACTTCAGTGACCCCTCAAGGATGGTGGCCTGCTCCCGTCTTGTAGTTACCTGCGCTCTCTGCAATGCTAGCGTGAAGCTGGGCTGCCCCCATGGGGTGCAGTTAAGACTTTTTCATCTGAAGAGAGCACAACTGTGTGAGTGTGTGTGACATCTATTTCCTTTGTTTCAGCTGCCATAGCAGATGGGAGTTGGTGCCGATGCAGAGTTCAGTCGAAGTCTCAGATGTGCTGCCAACTTCTGATCTTAACTTGGTGAACGATAATATGCCCTCTGGTGATAATTTCGGCAACGGTGTTTGACTGTGGAAATGTAGCAGCTGCCTTCAGAGCCAAACTTATCAAATGGTTAATTGATTAATAGCAACCCAATAAACATCCTGCGCTGCACATTATATATGAAGTATGGCATTACAATGATTGAACACACTCAAAAGGAAACATCACACCTGTACCATCAAAACGTCGGTGAGGTGCCGTAAATAATTTTGGATGATTGCACTGGTTTACCCAAACTTTTAGTGTTAAAATGAAGGTTTTGTCATTTACTTACCCTCACATCCTTACAAAAGCATATGTGACCCTGGAGCATTTTTTTTAAATTGAGATTTATATATCATCTGAAAGCTGAATAAATAAGCTTTCCATTGATGTATGGTTTGTTAGTATAGGTCGGACAATATTTGGCCGAGATACAACTATTTGAATATCTGGAATCTGAATAATCTGAAAAATCTAAATATTGAGAAAATCGCCTTTAAAGTTGTCCAAATGAAGTCCTTAGCAATGCATATTGCTAATCAAAAAATAAGTTTTGATATATTTAGGGTAGGAAATGTACTAAATATCTTCATGGAACATGATCTTTACTTAATATCCTAATGATTTTTGGCATAAAAGAAAAATCGATAATTTTGACCCATACAATGTTTTTTTGGCTATTGCTAAAAATATACCCAAGCAACTTAAGACTGGTTTTGTGGTCCAGGGTCACATATACAGGATGTCAGTACTATTCTTCTCATTTGTAAGTCGCTTTGAATAAAAGCATCTTCTAAATGAATAAATGTAAATGTAAAATGTAAACGTGGGAAGAACAGACTGCCTGTACTGAAAATCATCCCCATCCACTCAAAACACTCAAAATCCCATTTGCAGTTCATACTCATTCATTCAAAACATGTCACCTCAAGATATGCTGTGGCAGGTTTGATGCCAGTGATGGTTAATACCATCGGCTCTTGCTTGTTTTGTGACACAACGTTTGAATGTATATTTCTGAATGAGATTTCAGAGTCATTGAATAAATAACAAATTGATGTCTGCAACATGAGTGAATCACTCTTTTGAATAATTTCTTCTAAAGAAATTGGTTGATTCAGTCTGAATCATGATTCAGATGGCTCGCTCATACCCTGAATCATTGGGAGTGGATTCAATAATGGGACAGAGAACAAAATAATTACTAGTAATATTTAATAATAAATAATTAATATATATATATATGTATGTGTGTGTGTGTGTGTGTGTGTGTGCATAAACAAAGACTACAGAATACCCAAGATGTGTCACTTGTATAGTTTTGAATGGGGAAAAATGCAACGCTCAATATGGCCGCTCTATAGAACGAACCCCTGCCTTCTGAATAAAAGAGCCAATTGCTAATCGGTAAAGTCATTGCATCACTGCAGCTGCCGTTAGAAGTCCCGGTTGCTATAGAAATAATCAACGTTCTGGAGATGCGCACTTAGGACTGCGAATGCGCATTGGCTGGTCTAGCCTGAAAAATACACTTTTTTTTAACGCTATTGGAACATAAGAAAAAACATTTATGAGACAGTTGTTGTCAGATTTCATTGGTGATTTTAAATATGAAATTTAATCGTAAGCTTGGCGAACAGTTTTGGATAATTTGATGTTTCCCCATTCAAAGAGATAGGAGCGCACTTGCATGCCCGAGAGGCGTTTCAAAGATGGCCGCCGAGTGACATGGCTTGCTTTAAAGGGATAGTTCACCTGAAAATTTGTTGTTTATCTGCTTACCCACAGGGCATCCAAGATGTAGGTGACTTTGTTTCTTCAGTAGAACACAAACGAAGATTTTTAACTCAAACAGTTGCAGTCTGTCAGTCCTATAATGTCAGTGGATAGGAATCACGGCTTTGAGTCATAAAACATACACAAACAAAACCAAATTAAACCCTGCTGCTCGTGATGATACATTGATGTGTAAAGACACGAAACGATCAGTCTGTACAAGAAACTGAACAGTATTTATATAGTTTTTTACCTCTGATTTTCACCACAATGTCTGAACTGTCCTGAGCACCTCCGCGTCTTCTTCTTCAGCCTGCGCGTGAGGCGTCTTCTTCTTACGGCGAATCGCAAGTGCATTACCACCACCTATCTCTCAAATGGACCACTGACACTCCTAATTGAGTGATCGTTGATCGTTTTGTGTCTTTAGACATCAATGTTTAATTTGGCTTTGTTTGTGTATGTTTTATGACTCTCAAAGCCGTGATTCCCATCCACTGACATTATATGACTGACAGACTGCAATGGTTTGAGTTAAAAATCTCCGTTTGTGTTCTACTGAAGAAACAAAGTCACCTGTGTAGGGTATCAGACCGAGTCAGACAATCTAAGATTTGGTCAAAACATGGTTGGAACATGAGAAGCCGAATTCCACAGAGGCCCAAGACACAGGATGTTCGTAAATCAGATCTTGGCCCCACAAGCCTGAACCAACTAGCAGCTTTGAGTAGCTCACAGTATTTAAACAAAAGAACACTTATTGACAATTCCAAGGAGATTGTCAATTTTGGGGCAAGTAAACAAGATTAATGGTCAAAGAGATGCACATGTAAACCAGTGATAGTAATCACGATCACGAGCTCTTCGGATTTACTTTTCCCCCCACCTCTGAGACAAAGAAAAGACTGAGATTCCTTACAGACATTTTAACCTCTCTGGTCTTCACAGAACGTATCCTTACCTCCACAGAATGCTACAGAAACTACCTTTCCATGTATATACACTGGGTACAGAAAGTATTCAGACCCCCTTAAATTTTTCACTCTTTGTTATATTGCAGCCATTTGCTAAAATCATTTA
>NW_015546101.1:2217637-2218262 GCF_001515605.1 Sinocyclocheilus anshuiensis | reverse complement strand
TGCACATATTGCTGTAAACTTGGGATTTCACATTTTCATTCTCTTAAACTCATTATTTCCTCACTTTCTCCCTTTCTGCAACTTGTGTGAATGCGCGTGTTTATGTGTTAATTAGTTTATATGTCTTAGATTTATCCAATAAAGTCTTATTCATATGGAAAAGAGAAGTATCGTGTGTTTTGATGCCCTGGGGGTAAGCAGATAAACATCAACTTTTCATTTTTGGGTGAACTATCCCTTTAAAGAGACTTCGGTATACATGTATTCCATCAGAATACATCAACATTTTTTGAGTAGCTGTCAATAAAGATGATTTTTGCAGCCAGACGGTGCAGTTACAACATCTAGCAGCAGGGTGTGGGGTGATTACGGTTGTGATCATAGATAACAAAAAATAAATGAATAATAATAATAATAATAATAATAGCATTCTATTATATTTGAGTCGTTAAATATCGCATGCGATTAATCGTGCAGCCCTAATTATAATATAAATCTAATTAAAAAATATATTGTTTTGCATTATTCAAAGACAGTATTACAAAGGATTGTTACAAATGTCACCAACATGACCTTTTAGTGGTGAATGGAAAAATAACCAAAAAAAAAAAAAAAAGGGTCCCTA
>NW_015546101.1:2206719-2217349 GCF_001515605.1 Sinocyclocheilus anshuiensis | reverse complement strand
CTAGAACAAACGGATCCCTTATGAGACTGCAGTGGTTCATTGCACATCATTTCAATGTGTTCGTTTCTCCATCTTCATACAAGGTCAGTCTGCCCATAGGCCAAGTTACTTATTTGGCCTATCTCTTCAGAAACAAGCCAGACAGCCTGTGGAGATCCCCACCATTCCTTCCAAACAGTGACAAAAGGCTCCCGTCTCTGCTGAGAGCATTCTTCTGTCTGCAAACTAACTATTACGTCAGGTTGATGATTTAACCTAAAGTAACTCGACTAGCATTATCCACATTCCCTTCTTTAACTAAAAATAGCCACAAATTGGATGAGAGCCATTTTAGTACTTAAAAAAACTGGAGAAAGTTAGCACATGAATCAAAATGTTTGCGCACCGCTGAGCTGCCAGATCATTGCCCAAACACAGTCATGGAAAAAGGTGTCATAGCTAGTGAGTTCGGGGGCGATGCATATCGAACATTCCTTAGCCAGCGATAGCTCTTCCATAGTTAGGAAGAGGAACAGTCGAGGACATTGTGGACCAATGCAGGCCTACGCCTCCCACTTTCACTCAGTTCTACATCAATACCTCACACTAATGTTTATAGGGGCGCGTGTGTCAGGGCACGAACCACATACCTCACCTTGTTCTCACAATGCTCAACATGCCATAACAAAATGTAATGAGAACACACACAGATTCTCTCTCTATCTCTCACCCAAACACTGTACTTCTCTCCCTCACACACAAACAAATGCGTAAAAAAATTCCCTCAGAAATGTATGCTGGATGCATTTATTCACACTAAGATTTTTTGTCAATTTTTACAATTTTTATGCTTTTTGTCACACTACTGCCTCCACTTTTTAAAGTATGTTCCATATGTAGGCTAGAACATCTTGATAGGAAGAACTGATGCAATGTCTCTCTTTGTGAATATAGGAGTAACTTCACAGCTGAAATAATTTAATAGTATTATTAGGGCTGGATTACGTTACCAAATTTTCACAACGGGCACGTCCTGCTTCAGCTCTACTTGAGCGTCCAGTGTGAAGCAGAACACGTAGTGAATCATGTTTGTCATATTTTTGCCGCCATTTATAAGCAGAGAACAGAGGATACTACATTTGTAAACATACACTGAAAAAAATAATATGCTAGATTTACTTGAAAATATAGTGCATAATTTTTGCATCCCTCGTCTTAAGTAAATTTCGCATGGAATTTTAAGCAGTGTTTCCTAAAAATCTTTAGTTGGCAATGCTTAAATGTTTGAGTATCCCAGTGAAGTTTTGCTCAAATGTATTAGCTGGTGTAACACAATATTTTAAGTAGTTTATACTAATAAATTTAAGTTATTTCTACAATAAAAGTCTTGTTCACCCCATTATAAATTTTAAGCTCATTTAGATTGATAATTTTAAGTTTTTGTATTTTAAAATACCTAGGTACTGCTCAATTACTTAAAATTAGTTATAAATTACAATGAGTGGAAGACACAACAGACAACTGGTGAATATTAAATGACTTTTTTTTTCTTTCATTTTTTTTTTTTACAAATGCAACTTAAACATCTCTTAAAACCTTTTCTGCTGTTCAACAATTTACAGATGTAGAAACATTTCTGACTTGTTCTAAAATTTAGTTGAATGTTAGTATGTTTGAAATAGTGCACTGTGTGTGTGCGTGTGTGTGTGTGTGTGTGTGTGTACCTGGTATTCCCTACGTCATGAGGACCAAATGTCCCAACAAGGATAGTAATACTAGTAATTTTTGACCTTGTGGGGAAATTTTTTTTGTCCCCATGAGGAAAACAGCTTATAAATCATACTGAAATGAAGCTTTTTTTAAATATGTAAAAATGCTGAAAGTTTTCTGTGACAGGTTTAGGGGACAGAATATACAATTTGCACAGTATAAAAACCATTATGCCTATAGGAAGTCCCCATAAAACATGGAAACTAGTGTTTGTGTGTGTTGTTAAGGTGCATGCTGTGTTCTACCATTACACAGGATTTTGATTTGAAAATGACTAAAAATACAGATTACAGAACAACAGTAAACAATCTGTAACAAATAACAGTAAGCATCAACATTCTTTTTTTGATATTTGTGCTGTTTTATGTTTGTGTGTGTGGTATAGAGTGGAGTATGTTGTTTACATAATGTGTGTGGTGTTGTATGCTTGTGCGTTTGAGTGCAGTGAAGTGCTGAGTATGTATTGTGTGGTGTTGTATGCTTGTTGACTTGCATGTGTGAGTTGTGCAATGTTCTGTGGCATTAAAATGCATTTGCAGTATTAACATTTAAAAAAAATTAAACATTGTTATTCAAAGTTACCCCTTATTTACACTGCACATGTCTGCGGCACGTTACGGCTCAGACGATGTTTTGTTCCATCCTCCACACGGTGCCAACTCATGCCAGGAGCATTTCAGAAGCGAAGCGAGAGGATTCGCGAGACCACGTGATTTGCCTGTCCTGTTTTTTTTTGTGTGTGTGTGTGTGTGTGTGTGTTCTAATATGATTGGTTAAATGTTTGTTTTGTCCGGTTTAATTCTGTTTATTCCATTCATACAACTCCTGCAATTAAACTCCATGCCTTGTCCTTTTTGGAATTGTCCTTGTAAAAAGGATTTGTGGTGTCATATAACAATGTGTGTTTTTCAACTTCGAGGATGAAATTCTCGTCATTAATTTCTGGTCTCCTAGCAGGATAGTGATATGAAATACGATCGGGAGTCTGCACAGGGTGTTTATTTTGAAATTGACAGGATTTTGTGACTTATTTTGTATTTTCTGTGCGGCTTGGATGCGGCATCTGTCAAAAATGGACTAGGCACCTATGCTTTACCGCTTCTGAAACGTGCCGTGGCACAGCTTGTGTAACACAAGAGTGGCGGTGATCAGCTCCGGTGGCTGCATTGCAGACGTGTGCAGTGTAAATCAGGGGTTAGAAGTGTTGCAATCAAGTCAAGCAGGATTTTCTGAAAAAAAATAATACAAATCAAATGTATACCTCAGTGGCTTGGGGTAACTCAGTTTTACAGAATACATCAGGCCAAGAAGGGCAACACAACACATGCATTGCAACACTGGACAATCCTGATAGAACCTCAACACCTTTCAAGAAAGAACTGCCATCTGGAGAGCCCCCTTGTAGGGTCTTCTTGGGCTATTTCCCAATCAGTGTCTTATAACACAAAACAATAAAATGCAAATTGTGCTTTAAAAACGCAAAAAGACAACAAAATATGTCAGGCTCAACTTTAAAACATGTATAAAGCTCACTGATGGAGACATCCAAGCAGTCATTAATCTAAATCATTCAAGCAAACAAACAAAAAAACTTTTATTTTATTTAAGATTAGTCATTATATTTTCAAATTTGCACTTCCCACTTAATATAAAAGTAATTTCAAAGCGAACAACACAAAATTGACCATATTCACTCACCTGGTAATGTGCAATCAGATTGTCAGTGTTCTCTGATAGGAAGACAATCAAGCTGTGATCCTGAGTACAAACAGAAATAGAAATTCATGTTAATATTAAAAATAAAATAAAATGCATGACACAGTAATGACAGTGAACATCTAAGATTTAAATACTAAAATAAGTTAGCAGAATTTTCAGTAAACATCAGTAGACTTCACTGTATGAATTCAGTATACACGAATTCTTATCAAAGATAAAGTTAATTAGTCGAGAGAAGTGAGTGATATTTTTCTGTTTTGTGTTAATTAACATTAATGACAATACACGGATTTAATATGCTTACAGACATTCAGTTTTCTGTTTACATTCACTTAGGACGTAAACGACTGTTTATGTAAACCTGTCCCTGTGTGTATTCGACAGTTTAATGCCCGGTTCAGACTACACGATTTTAGCCCGATTTTGCCACGATTTGCTTGACGTAGGGTGTCGTGGGGATTCATAACGACAATGGGCGTGGGGACGCAAGATTCCATCGTTTCAGCTCGTGTAGTGTGTCATAGTGGACGACAACCGATTCCACATCTGCGATGCAGAACTGCCACTGGTACAATGTCACTGTAGCACGTTTACGATCAAAGGCAAACTGTGGAGAAATTTTATTTGTTCACAATCTAATATCGCACCATGTGTTTGGGGTGTGTCAGATGGCGAAATATAACTACTGTGGACCATCCTTTTTTGCACAGACCAAACAATCTGCCACTCACCATTATTTAACATTCATCTCATAAAAGTAACTACAATGTGTATTCTGGTCTCACAAAAGACTCCGGAGTGCACGCACATGTTTAACAGTGCTCATTCGATATCTAGTAAAGTGCCAAATAAAAAAATCAGTAACTTGTATATTTAGGATATATGATAAAGAAAAGCTCTACTTAACAGTTACTTACCTTCACCGTGGATGAGCAGTCCTCTTCTGAGATCTGGTTTTCTAAAATGGCTACAACAAATTGCGCGTTTCAAAGTTAATCCAGTTCGTCACATGATATCTGCTTGGGTCCTAAACAAATTGTGTTAATTTGACTACATTTTTTATTGTCGACTTCACTCAAAATTACTTGTGTTTCTTTAATTAAAGTAAACCATAAACTCAGTATGTTATGTAACCTTTGTAGCTTTAAATTAAGTAATGTGCAAAACTGAATTTAAGTAAAATCTGTTATTTTAATGAGCCATATTTGCCGAGGACAGACATCTGCTTGGGTCCTAAAACAATTGTGTTAATTTGACTAAACTTTTTAATTATTGTTAACTTTACTCAATTACTTGTGCTTTTTTATTAATTAACTTAACAGTTACTTACCTTCACCGTGGATGAGAAGTCCTCTTCTGAGATCTGGCTTTCTAAAATGGCCTCAACAAATTGCATGTTTCAAAGTTAATCCAGTTCGTCACGTGGTATCTGCTTGGGTCCTAAAAAAATGTGTTAATTTGACTACATTTTTTATTGTTGACTTCACTCAAAATTACTTGTTATGTTTCTTTATGAATTAAAGTAAACCATAAACTCAATATGTTATGTGACATTTGTAGCTTTAAATTAAGTAATGTGCAAAACTGATTTTTTTTAAAGTAAAATCTGTTTATTTTAATGAGCCATATTTGCTGAGGGCATGCCATCTGCTTGGGTCCTAAAAAAATGTGTTAATTTGACAATTTTTTTTTTATTGTTGACTTACTCAAAATTACTTCTTGTGTTTCTTTATTAATTCAAGTAAACCATAAACTCAATATGTTATGTAACATTTGTAGCTTTAAATTAAGTAATGTGCAAAACTGAAATTAAGTAAAATATGTTTATTTTAATGAGCCATATTTGCTGAGGGCAGGCATAATTTTTTTACAGTGTATATTGTCTGCACTTGTGATCGTAAGAACGACAAACAATATGTGTCACTCTACACTTCACCAAACTGTTTTGCATTTGAACAGTCAATAGCAAATTATAAAACATAGTTTCGGGCTCTGATTCAGAAATGCCAGATTGGCCTAGCAAAGTTGGTATTGCCCCATTTTTTACAAGCAGCCTTTCTGCACAGCTGGCCTTGTACTCTCCCAGGTTCAGGAAACTTTCCTCCGTAAAATGTGCTGCACAGTGCACACACTCAAACATTTGGGTTGTACTGTTCTGGGACAGTGTTGTAAATAAATTTTAACCACTGACTCCTAATTGTGTCCACTTTCAGAAGGCCAAAAAAGTGCTTTTGCTTCCGCATAGAAACACAAAGCGTCTCCACGGCATGGCGGCAACAACACTACTGCGATACTTGAGACCATGCCTTTTTTCTTTGCGTATCCATTTGGGTGGTATTATGCAAATATTTCCACATAGTGACGCAGATATGTGAGGGAGAATTCAGTCTAGGCGTTTTCGGCCGGTCTGGATCAACCTTCTCTTTTAGATAGAAAAATTCATTTTGTGGGAGACTTTGGGCTTTGTAACTTTGCAGATCTTATACATGCACAAACAGCTACAAAACACACTAAAGTAAAAGCAAAACATGAAAACACATCATATGACCCCTTTAATGTAGTATATATATTTTCTTTGTTCTTGTCTTCTCCTTATGGCTCTCGATCTAGTCTGTATCTGTGTAACAATTCAGTCCACTGAAGGCGAGTTGAAGTGAGAACCCAAGTGCAGTTTATTTACAGTGTGATCCAAACATCCAAACAATAATCCGTGACTTGACATGAACAGACTTGACATGAACAGACTTGACTTGGCATGGACAGGACTTACCAACAGCAGAGTTACAACATCAATACACGACAACAGACAATGGCAACATGATGGCTACTTATAGGAAACAAGAGGGTCACATGACAAGAACAAACCAATGGGAAACAAGACACATGACTAAAGCAACCAATCAGAACATGACACGTACACAAGGCAGAGAGACATGAGGCAAGAGAAGCATGACACTAACATCAGGAACCAATTACAAAATAAAAGACATGGACATGAACATGAAACAAAAACAAAACCCAAACCCCACATTACAATCTGCTTTATTGCAATACTACTGAACTGTAGGAGGCATTTTCACCCTGGACCTTCTATCAGGCTATCTCTCTGGCCATTGACATTTTTCTTTTTTAATATTTCTCCCCTATTTTCTCATCCCTCCTCATCTTCCTCTACCTCTCGGCTTATTCCTCTTGTTCTTTCTCTCTCTCTCTCTCAATGTAATTCTCACCTCCAGCAGCAGAGTGGCTGACTCACCCACTGTCTCATTAAGCTCCTGCCAAATCTGAGAGATTAAACTGGAAGGGATGATGAGAGGGAGAACAGAAGGGATGGAGGGATGAATAGATAGAGGGAGGCCCTCCAGTACCTTGCAAGTTTAGTGACAAACTGGAGGTCACGCAGACGGCCATAAAGCACCACGGTATATTCTACGAGCCAATCTTGTTTTTTCGCCTGGCTCAGGTAACCGTAAACTCCTGCTACAGAGAAATGGCTGTGTTGGCGATATCCTTCTCACTGTCATTCTGTGTTTTCCCTCTCCTCCTCAGTTTTTGATAAGGTCATCTGATGAGGATAGACAGAAATTTTGACAAATATCATGGACTGTTTAGAAGACTTTAGTATTGATGGAAATGCCTTTTGCTTTCTATTGCATTTCAGATCGTTGGCAAACAGCAGAACATGCAGGCAATATAACTTAACAGAAGACAAACATGTTGATTTTAATGCTTAGATTAAAAAAAAATAAAATTTTTTGTATATATGCTATGAATTTCAAGTAGGCTACTAGTCTGTTCCCTCAGTATTGGTTCTTTAAGGTGGGTTTAAGTCACATCCTGAAGGCCATCCAGCTTCTATTATTATCCTACCCTCATGATGTTTCAAAGTTGTATGTTGTTACTTTTTTCTATGAAGCACAGGAGGAATTTCGATAAAGTTTTACAAATATTTTCTATACACTAAGTTTATATAAGTCCTAAGTTTATACTTCAGATACACCACACTTTTACCAGGCCAGGTTTGATGTGACATTGTTCTTGCACGTGTTGTCGTTAAAAGTGTTGTTATTTAAGATTTGTTTCCTACTGTCTGGCGAAAAAACACTCTTCCAAAAAAAAAAAAAAAAAAAAAAAAAAAAAATAATAATACTTCGCGTTTTATTGGGGAAAAAACAGCAAAATTGCATAACATGTATAATAAATAAACAATGACACAATTTTCGTTTTTGGCCAAACTATTCCTTTAAAAATGTTAGTTTTTCTTTCATATTTTTACCAGGAATATTTTTCCTTTTGTGCCAGGAATTCTTTATAAGAACAGGCAGTACACGGCAGACTTAACTGTGGGTCAATTTTAACATTCTCGTGTCTGATAAATTCAGATTTTTTTTTTTTTTTTGAAAATAGATGCAAACCCTCAAACATTATTTATGTCCACAAAGCAATAAACAGAACATAACATAACACTGTGGTGAGATGTGAGTTAAATGCCAAATGTAATATAATGCAAGCTGCCATATGACAAAAGTTCAAACACGGATTTTTAAGCATGATGTGTTTGAGATATATTTCTGGTGACAGAGGATCACGGTACAATATGCAAGCATGTTTATTAAAAGGTTAGTTCACCCAAAAATGAAAATTCTGTCATTAATTACTTACCCTCGTGTTGTTCGAAACCGAAATTTTCGGAACACAATTTAAGATATTTTTGATGAAATCTGAGGGCTCTCTGACCCTCCCATAGACAGCATGGTAACTACCACGTTCAAGGTCCAGAAAAGTACCAAGATGATCGACAAAGTAATCCGTGTGACATCAGTGGTTCAACTGTAAAGTTACAAAGCTACGAGAATACTTTTTTGCACAAAGAAAACAAAAATAACGACTTTATTCCACATTTTCGTCTCTACTGCGTCACTTGTGGACGCGCGTTCAGGACTGTATCATGATGTGAGCGTGTGGCGGCACTGACCCAGATCCGGCGTGATGACGTCATTACGCCGGATCTGGGTTAGCACCGCCACACGCTCACGTTATGGTACTGTCATGAACGTGCATCCACAAGTGACGCAGTAGAGATGAAAATGTGGAATAAAGTTGTTATTTTTGGAACAACATGAGGGTGAGTAATTAATGACATAATTTTTGGGTGAACTAACCCTTTAAGCTGTAAGAACAAAGAGAACTGATTCTCTCTCTTCTGCACAAGGACCACATGCACTGAATGTGCACTTTTGAAAAAAATTCTGTTTCAAATGGAAAATAATATATTTACCTTCTTATCTTTCATCAAATTCATTGCTGGGTTTGAAGGATTTCAAATGCAATTTGTCCCCTGCTCATTTTTTCTCATCTGGTTATCATTTTCCTTGTTCACTGTTCCCCCTCTATTTCATAATGGAAGCATGTGCAGTAAAATAATTAGCATGGCGTAGTCCAAGGCTGAGCACAAGTGCTCATAGTCTCTCCGGATCCTTAATAAGGCTGGCCGATGAGTCAACAGGGCTTCAGCAGGGCCTGAAGGAGGGAGAGATGGGGAGAGGGATGCTGTTACATATATGGCATACGAGTATCAGGTACAGATTTACTGCAGCTGCGTGGTTTGCTCACACACTTCAGTACAGCTTAATTATGACAAGAGACACAATAGTGTGCAGACAGTTGCTCATAAGTGAATGGTGCAAATGAAACATCTTGTATAATGGCTGGAAGCATAGCAGCCACATTTCCACAGACTTTCAAATCGTCTTAATCTTTGCTGTCAGAACATGCCTGGGAATCTCAAGATTATGCACAAACACTGTCTTTATTGAACACCGATGTGTCATATCTCTAACTGGGTTCCTGTTGACAGTGTGGGCTTCCTCCAAATACACGTTGCTATTATTTTTTTTACAATTAACTGACTATCAGTTATGATTTTCTGATCTATGCACTGTAGTACTAGAAATAGTACAACCAAATACCAGATATAGCTAGCAGTCAATGGTAAGAAAGAAAATGTAAATGATTGTCTGCAAATGACTGTCATTTCAATGGAAGACCGGGTGGGTTGACATTTGGGTTAAAAATTATTGGCAAAAAAAAAAAGAAAGAAACTTGCAGAATGAATTGTTCACAATAACATGCATTTAGAAAACAGGGTGAATTTAAATTTCAAGGTGAACTGTATAATTAGTGGCAGCAAATATATTTGCAAATGTGATATGCCATAACAGACCTACTGCCATTCTGACCCAATCTTGATTTAAAAAAAAAGTCTGTTTGGTCAGTTTTCATTAACACTAGATACAGTTTGGTTGATGACATTTAGTTTTACAGTTTTATATGGTAGTGTGCTTTGAAGACAGAAAAATTGAGCAGGATATTTGGTTTATTTCCTCTGTAAATGTCTTTCTACTGTTAGAGTGACAATCTGTATTTTAAATGAATATGGGCTTCATTCAAGATACTCATGCATCTGTTGATTTCATTGTGTGTGCATTTTTTTAGCATGCTGAATGGACTCCTGTGTCAGCTCAGATAAGTAATAAATAATATGTCATGCAGCCAAAGTTAACTTTATTTTAAGAAAAACACACCAAAAACATTATTCACACCTGGTTGTATGACACATTTTAGACTGCACAACTTCTTGAAACTTAGGTAGATACCAACATAACACTTGATACAAAAGCGTGTGCTTTTTGCATTTTAAGCAACTTATTCCAAAATCATCCAGTACATCAGCAACCGAGCCGACTTGCATCCTCATTTTGTTTGACAGACATAGATAGAGAATCGCCCTCAAAAATTGGTGGCCATTTTAAAGTCAATTCTCATCTAAACAGTTCAGCCACAAACTCAAGCTACTGGGTAAAGTCATAGAATCACGTGCCAGCAGTGTTTATAGTCTTTGGGCAAGTCAACCTATTGATGGATTACTTCTAATTATGGATAGGAAAGCATTTTACAGAAAAAAAATAAACACTTTACTTCTAACTGGTATTTTCAAATGAGCCATGTTGTAAAGTGACACAAACTGTCACAAAAATGCCCTGCACATTCAGAGATTTTAATGGCTTTAAAGGGGTCATAGGATGCTACATGCACTTTTACAAGTTGTTTGAACTGAAATGTGTGTTGGCAGTGTGTGTACACAACCACCCTATAATGATAA
>NW_015546101.1:2201997-2206595 GCF_001515605.1 Sinocyclocheilus anshuiensis | reverse complement strand
CATGCGAATCATTCGTGATCCAGCTTCACCTACAGAAGAAGTGAGTATAAGGTTTTTTAAAGAGTCTTTGCAAATCGCCTTTCCTAATAATGTGCTAATTAGCAAGTTTCACGATGAATGCAGCTAAAGTAAACAGACTCTCTGAGAGCGGCTCGGAAGAGGGGGGCGGGGTCAGCAGAGATCATTAACATTTAAAGGAAAATGCTACAAAACTGAGTGCTCTGAAAAGAGCTGTTTTTGACAGGGTACGAGCATGTACCCCGATTGTGTTTCTTCATAAATAAAACAAGAACCATCGGCGGCCAATTCTCCACAACACAAACTGACAAAAACTTCTTAACAACAAATACACACTTCGCTCTCCTCCTTGCCTCCACTCTCGGAGGCAGACATTTCTAAAATTATCCTTTCCAATCCTTTTATTGATCCTATCCCCACTCATCTCCTTCAGGCCATTTCTTCTTCAGTTATGCCTTTGCTCACTCACATTATCAACACCTCTCTTCACACTGCTACATTTCCCACAGCATTTAAGCAGGCTCGGGTAACCCCACTGCTTAAGAAACCCTCTCTAAATCCTGCACTTTTTTTACAGACCGATATCCCTTCTTCCATTTATTGCAAAGACACTTGAGCGAGTTGTATTCAAGCAACTCTTTATGTTTCTTGTACAGAACAACCTCTTGGACAACAAACAATCAGGCTTCAAAAGCAACCACTCAACTGAGACTGCCCTGATCTCGGTTACTGAAGCCCTGAGACTGGCAAGAGCAGCCTCCAAATCCTCAGTACTCATCTTGCTGGATCCGTCTGCTGTTTTTACACAGTTAACCACCAGATCCTCCTGTCCACCCTCCTGAGAGCGGCTCGGAAGAGGGGGGCGGGGTCAGCAGAGATCATTAACATTTAAAGGAAAATGCTACAAAACTGAGTGCTCTGAAAAGAGCTGTTTTTGACAGGGTAAAAAAGGTGTTTTTTACACTACCATTGAGAAATTTGAACCAAACTATGTTACAGACTTTCCATTAAGACCCTAAAGAATCATATCAACTTGTGGAAAATGGGCATCCTATGACCCCTTTAAATGTAAATGTCTTACAGAGTGTTTAAAATTTAAGCTCAAACAGATATAATTTCACAACACTATTTATATATCTACTGAAATCTCCTAAACATCTTCTACAAATTAGAGTTTTTGTATTTTAGCTTTAACACAGCACACAACAAATTAGTAATGAAGTAGCTGGGAATCAGAACACTGCTAAAATGAATACCCCTTTTGCACAAGTCACATAAACCCTGCATAATTAGATTTGGCATGAAGCATAAACAGACTTTCCAAGTCTCCAAACTACATCTTGTACAGTCAAACAATTACTAACAACTCTCCAGAAACTGACATATGAAGTGCAAAATTAATTCTCTCACAAGTAATTTGTGCCACAATGTTAATCCCATTAAGAGCAGTAATATCAGCTGCCTTCCTGCAGCCTCTTGGGTGACTCAGGCCTTTCTGCTCACTGATCTTTGCATGAAGTCATGATCCAAGGTCAAAGATCACGAGCAGAGCAGCTCATTTGTGCACTCTCATCCCCCGCTGCCCTCGCTCGGCACTCCCATGCTGTTGGTGTTTGTCTAATGAATGAATGAGGTGGAGTGCAAAGTGAAGTGTTAAAACATCCAAGATAAGTGTCAGATCAAAGTGCCAATTAGGCCTGCCACATATCCTGAGAGCATAAATTAGCACTTCTCCATACAGATCAGACTCAGCGCCTCCAACATCTCCATGTGTACGGTGCACTGGGGGCTGCACAATACAGCGCACAGCCTGATTCAAACCTGTTACAGAATGACAGAATCTAAAGGTTAATTACAAAAGTATTGCTCACTTCAAACAGATTAGGCTTGTGTATCCCTGACATTCAGCAACAACATTTAGAGGCATCACTCCTCTCAAACCGTCCAGATTGACTGGAGAGAGAAGCTTTTTCTCTGTCCAGTCAGCAGGTGTCAGTCAAACCAGTGTTCAAAGGAAGAAGAGAGGAGAAGAGGGGAAAGAAACATGTTCAGCCTCTCGTCTCTGAAGCCCGTCATCTCATCCAGGAAAAAGCTCAAAGGGGCATGAACCTGAGGTGATGACGCACGGAAGTTGTACTTGTAATCCTGCCCATGCAGAAAAATCAGGGAGAAAAAAACAACAACAGCAAAGGAAGACTCATGCCGCTTCCTTTCTGCAAGCACAACTCTCTGCCACTCTCTTTCTCTGCTGCCTTTTACAAAAGATGCTGGATAAAGCATTCGATCTGGAGGGTGGCTTGAAAGAGCAGAGCATTAAACAGCATTTCTTTTTTTTTCTGGCAGATCTTTTGGTATTATCAGTCCCCCTGACAGAACAGGAGCCTGAGATATCAGGTCACTGCCACCTAAAATAAAAAGGATAGTCTTTTGGATACAACAAACATCAGCAAAGCAGGAGAAACGGCAGGTTCCTCAATATATGAAGCCATCTGATAGGAAGCATATGCAATCAACTAATCATTTTGGCATCCATGTCTCCAACAATTAGTGATCATGTAGTACTACACACTGGTCGCTCATTAACGATTAGTTTAAATGCTTCAGTTCTGTCAGCTGTTGTATCCTTTATCATGAGCAAGTTTTATAGTGAAATATGTAAAAACTTCACATCAGAAATATTTAATGCTTTCAGTAATATAATTGTAATATATAATTATTACTATTTTAAATAATTATTAAATAATATAATTACTTTTCATTTTACTCAGATAATCAGTATATTAAATGCCAAATTATTGTACATAATGAAGCATTTGATTATAACACATATCTGCCTTCACAATCAATCTTTGGATTTCAGTACATTACTATGTGCGCAATAAATTGCATGGGAGTGCAATTAAAATATGCTACAATAATAATAAACGAAAATCGAATATTCAGTAATATGATCAATACTTGGAGAGTGTCAACAAACAACAGAACTCTTATTCTCCCTTTGATCCAGCAAAATAGTTTTGCATGGGCAACAATATTTCTTTTCATATAATATGACCCTTAAAGTGTTGTTCATCATAGAACATGCTGAGATGAATTTATCGTCCTTTGATATTTCATCCCCTTGTCATTCAGTTTCCCAAAATGCCATTATTTTACTTGCTACCATGTGAAAATCTATCAAATATTTGCAGGCCAGCATGCGGGTGGCAATTATTTTCATACATCAGTCAAATAGTTGCATCACATCAAGTTAACTATGGAGTATTGCTGAAAAGTCTCAAGTATTGACTTAAATACACAAAATAAATGGTCCATCGTCTTTATTTGAGAAAGAAACTTTGAGAAGTGGCAAACCAAGTTTGTGAAGCATTTAAACATTGTCTCTGTGTTATACACACATCTTACTCACAGAGACACATTTCTGAAACCATTATTAATTTCTGACTTAGCATCTCATTTTTTGGAATGAAAACAATTACCAACCAGATGACCAATTATCCCTGTCTCCTGCTTTTAGCAAACCCTTCCCCGGCTCCATAGTCATCTCCTCATCCAGTGTCCTCCTGAGTCACCCAGCCCGCATGCAGCTCTTGGCACTCTTCTGCATTTGATTTGCTGAGCAGCAGGGCTTTGAGGCCTAACATAAAAAGCTAAACAAAATCTGCCATTGATGCTTTATTTACTTCCTGCACAGTTTGTCTCGGGTTGTTTGTTGTGATGTGAAGAAATGAGTCAGGATGAGTCCATACTGTGCATTTTCTGACGCTTTGCCATCTGCACATACATCTTAACGTGGGCCATGAGTGGCACAAGAACAGATTTGAGGCAAGAAAAATTAATGCTTTAACAGTAGCTCAATTCTTTAGTTTTTCTCAATATGTCCAAAATATTGTCTATGGCTGGTTTAAAATGACTAAAGATTACACATTTGTTGATTACACTCACAACTTCTTGCTACTGGGGTTCCTCAGGGCTCAGTGCTTGGACCACTTCTCTTCTCCATCTACATGTCATCATTAGGATATGTCATTCAGAAGCATGGCTTTTCCTATCACTGCCATGTTGATGACACTCAACTCTACTTCTCATTCCATCCAGATGATCCGACGGTAGCTGTTCGCATTGCAGCCTGTCTGACAGACATTTCTAGCTGGATGAAGGACCATCACCTTCAACTCAACCTTGCTAAGACAAAACTGCTCGTTGTCTCTGTCAACCCAGCACTTCATCACAACAGCTAGGTTCGTCAACCATAACTCCTTCCAGGACAGCCAGGAACCTTGGAGTTGTGATTAATGATCAGTTAAGCTTCACAGACCATATTGCTACAACATCCCGGCCTTGCAGATTTGCTTTATACAACATTAGGAAGATTAGACCCTTCCTATCAGAGCAGGTTGCACAACTCCATTTTCAAGCTCTTGTTCTCTCCAGACTGGACTATCGTGGGCCTTCCGGCATGTACTATCAAGCCTCTGCAACTGATCCAGTATGCAGCAGCGAGAGTGCCCATAGGAAAAATGTATTGCTCAGTGGTTGCTCTTCCTAAGCTCAGGAGACTTAGATGAGATTCTCATATA
>NW_015546101.1:2197794-2201987 GCF_001515605.1 Sinocyclocheilus anshuiensis | reverse complement strand
TCTCTCATTTTAGTATCAACAGCATTTCAGATGTTTTTCCTAAAATTCCTTAGGAGAAATAGAAGTAGACACAAATGAGACTTGAGAAATATAAAAAAAAAAAGAGTCAAAACTGAGAATGTGGTGGAAGAAACAAAATATCTCTTTATTGTCTTGCTGCAATCTCTATCAAGACTCCATTATAGGAATATTTTATTGCTCAGAGTTTGCTCTTTCTATACTCAGGAGACTTAGTTGTGATTCTCATTTATTTCTAATTTTAGTATCAATGGTGTCTCAGATGTTTCTCCTAAAAGTCCTTAGGAGAAATAAAAGTAGACACAACTGAGACATGAGAAATATCTGAGAGAAAGGAGTCCAAAATGAGAATGGACTGTGAGAAACATGGGAGAACTCTGTATTGTCTTGCTGTAATCTCTTTCAAGACCCCATTATAAAAAAGAGAGGTTGCTCTTTCTTTCTTTCTTCATTACATTGGGGTTTTTCACCTTTAATGGTCAGGACAGTAGGAGTAGAGACAGGAAACGATTGGGCAGGTGAGAAGGGAACAGGAGCAGGAAAGTACCGTTAGCTGGGACTCGAAGGGGTATGAGTGGTTATGAAGGAATGAAGGAAACGCATTTGTCCGTGTTTCACTCCGTCTCGAATCGCGCTCGCGGAAAGCGCTTGAGAAACAGTGTCAACTCGTTTTTTTAGTCTCGCGCAAGACTATACGACATGATTTGACTGATTTTTACGAATAAAGGGCAACAGCGCACCGCATTAAATGAAATTATCATTCATGTTTTCATAACCACTGGCCAAATTCAAAAACTAAACTAACTTAGGAGAAATAAAAGTAGACACAACTGAGACATGAGAAATATCTGAGAGAAAGGAGTCCAAAAAGAGAATGAACTGTGAGAAACATGGGAGATCTCTTTATTGTCTTGCTGTAATCTCTTTCAAGACCCCATTATAAAAATATTTTACGGCTCAGAGGTTGCTCTTTCTTTTTTTCTTGATTACATTGGGGTTTTTCACCTTTAATGGTCAGGACAGTAGGAGTAGAGACAGGAAACAATTGGACAGGTAAGAAGGGATCAGGAGCAGGAAAGTACCTTTAGCTGGGACTCAAACCCATGCTGCCTGAGGTGTAGTTGTGCCTTCACAAGGATGTGCTGCCCTTAAGGCTATGGCCCTGACAGGTTACTCTATGCTCAGGATACTAAGGACTGATTCTCTTATATGTCGCAATGAGATAATCAGCTTTGTCTTAAGATGTCTTCAATTGTAACCAAGGACACATAAAATGCTGCAATTCTTGAATGCTTTAATGTACAGTCATAATTTTGGGCTCTAATGAAAGCTTACACTTAGACCTATTCAATTTCTTATCCAGATTCACTGTCAATAATTGCTAACACATAGTAACTGAGGCATAAATACATTATGTAGTGGGGTTTTTTCAGAGGTGCTGTCATCATGTCCCTCAATATATGGCTTTTTGCTGACTGGCTCCCAGACTTCACTCGATTCAATGTCAGACGATTGTCTGTGATATAAAAAAAAAGCAACACACACAACATTAGTTAGTAGGAACACCTCAAATCACAAACACATATAACACGCACACACACACATGACAGAAGTTAGCAAGAACACCTCAAACACAAACACATAAAACACACACACACACACAGAGAAGAGGTGTGCACTAACTGACTAACAGGTGCTACAACAACAACCTCTCTCTGAACATCAAGAAGACCAAGGAGCTGATGGTGGATTTCAGGAGATGGACCAGTGAGCACTCCCCCATCACCATCGATGGGACTCCAGTGTAGCGGGTCAGCAGCTTCAAGTTTCTCTGCGTTCACATCACCGAAGACCTCACCTGGACTACTCACACACAGTCAGTAGTGTGGAAGGCACACATACATACATACACACACACACACACACACACACACAGGACAGAAGTTAGCAAGAACACCACAAACACATACCTCAATATATACAGTAAAATGTATAATATACATAATTATATGTAAAATATATATAAATATAATTATATAATATAATAAAACCCTTACTTTTTGAGTGTGATCTGTCCTCCATCTAAATCCATCTCCTCATCTGCTTCAATGGATGAAATATCGCTCGCTCCGTCAAAAAACCCGTTTATTGTCTGGCCAATTTTATTGTTATACATTGTTTAACAACTAATTAGAACAAAATGTTCGTTTTTCGCGTTCTCTTTGATAGTTTTTGACCGCTAACCACCTCTTCCCCGTTGTCTCTCATAGGGCGCTCTTTACGCACGGATGCACAAGTTTCCATTATCCTTTGCGCACGGACTTTAGTGCATGATATGTTAAACCTGCCCACTAAAACAACATATTATTCTGTTCAGACGTTCATTGGCTATCAGAAATGACAGTCATTTGCAAACTCTGATGCAATTGGATCGGTCTACTGTTGATCAAAGAGAGGCTGCCTCATCCTTCAATCCTAGATGCTAGTTGGCTATCACTGCCTGTAAACACCTCATAGATTCAGCTATTGGCTCAAATAAGGTGTCGATAACAACATATTATTCTGTTCAGAAGTTCATTGGCTATCAGAAACGACAGTCATTTGCAAACTCTGATGCAATTGGATCGGTCTACTGTCGATCAAAGAGAGGCTGCCTCATCCTTCAATCCTAGATGCTAGTTGGCTATCACTGCCTGTAAACACCTCATAGATTCAGCTATTGGCTCAAATAAGGTGTCGATCAAAAGAGTTCAGCGGCCATTTTAACTTCAATGGTCCGGTGTTGTTTACATGCAAACACGAGCTATACTGCAGAATGCACCGAAGCTTTAAGAGGAGAAACGTTGAACTTTTACCAATATTGTAAATACTAAAACTATATAATTTAAATAGTATTAAACATTTCAGAATATCAAGGGTTACTAGTTTATATTTATCTTCAACAAGTAAATTAACAAATTTAACACTAGTGTACAGGCCCGTTTCAATGGGGGTGCTAGAGAGTGCTCAAACGAAATCAATAGCACGCTCAGTGTCACGGCCAGCTCGTTCCCGACCGTCACATAAAGAGGTCCACAGCTACGAAACGAGTTGTTTGACTTGCAAGATTATTTATTCGGTAGGTATCCTGATAACCAGTGGATCATGGGTGCAAGCATGTGACTGCATCAGATCTTGCAGAATGATCCCTATGGTAATTCTAGACAGTGTTGTTTTTTTTTTTAGGTTGTTAATTTTTTTAGTAAATTGATGTGATTGAATTACTAAATAATGACATTTTTCCTTGCAGCATAAAGGAACATTTAGAATGAGAATCTTTGAAAGGGAGAACTTTGTCGGACAAAAGTATGAGTTGATGGATGACTGTGAGTCAATACAGGAATGCTTTCACATGTCCGATTGCCAGTCCTGCAATGTCACACATGGCCACTGGCTTCTGTATGAGCGGCTGTCACGGCCAGCTCGTTCCCGACCATCACATAAAGAGGTCCACACATACGAAACGAGTTGTTTGACTTGCAAGATTATTTATTCGGTAGAAAATGATCTGTTACAAACACAGTGTCTAGGGATTTAAATAAAAGAGATATCAGTCCAATGGGCAAGAATTGTTGATAAATAGTAACCAACAAGTTGGGAGCAAATGACTCCTCGGAAGAACTGGGTTCTCCCGGAGGAAGTACTGTTGGACAGTTCAGCCAAACATTTATACTCTCCACCCATGAGTTATCCAATTAACAGTGACGTCACATTCGGATGTTATCCTGCCGCCATCAGGTAAAGAAGGAAAAGACGGGGTCATAACACTCAGTTAATGCTGTAATAATAGCATTTCATTGCACATTTGGCAAACTATCCAGTGCGTTATGGTTTGCGCTCTGGAGATCGGTTTCTATTCCATGTGTTTGTGGAGTGTTGTGCAATGTAGCCAATCACAGACATATCTGTTGATTTCTTGAACACAACAGACAGTCAGAGGCTTTTAAGTTAGAATCCACTCACCACTCAAATCGCCAGAGTTTTTGTTCAGGTGATGTGTTCAGCACGAATCATCTCATTACAACAAAGTGTAGACGCGATGTAAATAATTCAATTTTTTCAATTCAATTCAAGTTTATTTGTATAGCGCTTTTCACGATACAAATCATTGCAAAGCAACTTTACAGCAAATTAAG
>NW_015546101.1:2183450-2197554 GCF_001515605.1 Sinocyclocheilus anshuiensis | reverse complement strand
AACAGTGTTTTTTTTTTTTTTTTAGCATTAAAAGTTTGTCTTGTACAGCCCATTTTTGCATGCATGTAAATATAGGTAATGCTGTCCTCTGTTAAATTATTGTGCAGTAAAACACTGTCTACACAAAATAACTTCAAATATGACAATGCATGAATTGTGTTTGATTGAAATGGTGTTGATAAATGACATTGAAGCTAACCAGAGGGGAGAAAAAAATAAAATAAAAAGAGATCTCTTTAACATACCAAATGTTTCTGCTAGACAGACATGAGGTTACTTTAACATCAAATGGAGACTTCCCAGAGGAAAGAAAAATCAAAAGGGAGATCTCTTTAACATATCAAATATTTCTCTTAGACAGAAATGAGGTTAAGATGGAGATTTTTGCTTGAGTCTCCTGCTTCTCAAACTTGTCTCCTGAGACAAAAACTCTTACACTCACATTTGTCTCCTTTAAAGTTTTAGAAGAGACCTCATCGTCATCACACACTGTGCTCAGAGTTTTCTCCTTAGCTAGAGACACTGGATTTCTCACATTTGTCTCCTCCAATGTTTCAAACAAGATCTCAACAACATCACAGACTGTGCTCAGATTTTTCTCCTAAACTAAAGATTCTAGTGGTCTCATATTGGTCTCTTCCAGTGTTTCAAACAAGATCTCAGTAACATCACACACTGTGCTCAGATTTTTCTCCTTAGCTAGAGACACTGGATCTCTCACATAATTAGCTCATGACACCGTCTTGATTATTAATTGACTAATTTGATTATTATCTTATAAAACTTTAAAGGAGACAAATATGAGACCACCAGAGTCTTTAGTTTAGGAGAAAAATCTGAGCACAGTGTGTGATGTTCTTGAGATCTCTTCTAAAGCTTTGAAGGAGACAAATGTGAGAGATCCAGTGTCTCTAGCTAAGGAGAAAAATCTGAGTACAGTGTGTGATTATGATGAGGTTTCTTCTAAAACTTTAAAGGAGACAAATGTGAGAGTGTTAGAGTTTTTGTCTCAGAAGACAAGTTTGAGAAGCAGGAGACTCAAGCAAAAATCTCCATTCTTTCTTAAAGTAAACTCATTTCTGTCTAGGAGAAATATTTGAGATGTTAAAGAGATCTCATTTTTGATTTTTCTTTCCTATGGGTGGTCTTCAACAGGCCGAAGAAAGCACACGTCACACCTCTCTTCATCAGATTGCACTGGTTGCCAATAGCCGCTTGCATCAAATTCAAGGTACTGATGTTTGCCTACAAGACAACAACTGGTGCTGCACCAATATACCTAAAATCGCTAGTTCAGACTAATGCACCCTCCAGAAGCTTGCATTCTGCAAGTGAACGACGCCTCGTTGTGCCATCCCAAAGAGGCACAAAATCAATCTCACGGATGTTTTCCTGGACTGTTCCCAGCTGGTGGAATGACCTGCCTATCTCAATTCAAACAGCTGAGTCTTTAGCCATTTTCAAAAAACATTGCCAGCACCTGACCAATTAATACTAGCACTTACCTATTCTATTCTATTCTATTCTATTCTATTCTATTCTATTCTATTCTATTCTATTCTATTCTGTACTGTACTAGACTAATTGATACTTGTCACAGCACTTGTATACTGTTGCTCTCTTGTTGGTCTGATTGCTTCTGTGGTTCTCCTTATTTGTAAGTCACTTTGGATAAAAGCTTTGGCTAAATGATTAAATGTAAATGTAATATTAAATCTATTTAATGTATTTTCTTTATTATATTTAAGAAATTTCTTCATTATCTGTTTTAATCAGTAAGATTAACAACACTCAGGTGAAACAGCTAAAACTACACAGCTAAGCTGTAAAAGATCAACTTCTGAACTGTTGTAACATAAGTTATAAAAAGTGGGTGACTCTTGCAAGAATTTGGGAATTGATGTTTCGGTACCTTGTTGTATCAGTTGGTGTAATGGCTGCCCATCAGCAGTCCTGTTGTCAGTCACACTATAATCTGAAACAAAAGTATTGCAGCAGCATCAAGGTCAGAATACATCTACAGCACATCAGCTGTCTGACATTTCAGCTCACCACTCTAAACTGATCTACAGAGGTCATCAGGGCAAACCACACGAGGTGCCACAGTAGGAGAAGCATGGAGGTGCTTTGGGAAGAAGACAAGCAAGAAATCATAAGTGATGGAATAATGACTGTGAAAGTGTTCAGTAAAGCGGTATATGAAATAAAAGGACAAATAGAGGAGGTTACACTACTGTATGTGACGTTTATTAAAAAGTGCTTCCATCTTTTGTTGAATTTATTGTGACTGATGTATCACACATTTACAGTACAATATACAGAGAATGTATATATCATTCCCCCTCCCATGACTGTGAATATGTTACTCCATTAATGCTGTTTGTAAATGGAACCAGAAATAGCAAGTATTACATATAAAGTAAGCTTTCAAGGGTAACAATGAATGGATTACACATTTCCCCGTTTTACTTTCCTCAGGAAATGATTCTAGCACATTTAGAAACTGACTTTTGACTTATATTAGTCTTGCTGTCAGCACCCAGGCCACAGTTAATTAATAATTCACACAGTAATTACGATTCAGATTAGAATTGTGAATAGAGTGTCTCAAATAAGGGAACCAAATCAGGGCACTGAACTCTTAGAGAGAATTCAGTTGGGTGCTGGAGCTTTAGAATGGATGTCAGTATGGTCTAACCTTGTAAATATAGACTTATATACTGTAGGTAAAATTACAGTATCTAACCATGTAAACATCTTTAACATCAACAGTCAATGATCATAGAAAAATAGTATTCCTTGCAACTAAATGTTTCTTTAAACTTTATTGTCTTAAAGGGATAGTTCACCCAAAAATGAAAATTCTGTCATCATTTACACTCACTCAAAATACAAAATAAGATATTTTATGATTTTCAATTGCCCTGTAGTGCAAAGAAAGCTCCTTTCACAGTAATCCTTTCTAATGGTTTAGCACAGCGTGTGTGTGACTCTGAGTGAATGAATGGAGAACATACATGCCTGATAACATTTAGCCCTGTGACGGTGAACATTTCCTGACAGATCATTCCACTCAATCTTCTCCTCCTCACAGCCTCTCTTAACAGTGTTTCTGGTAGCAGTTAAAGCATCAATTCAGTTTGGCCCCCTCACAGTCCTTGATGGCATTTTTCACAACAGTTTGCATGAGATGCTCAGCTTAAACAGTGGTGCTTCCATACTGAGATGATTCAGTAGTTTATAGTGTGTTTTGGAAAATTACCCAGCAGTATATGTCTGATGTCTACAGAGGATAAGTGGGGCACATCAGGTGGAGGTTATCACAGCGGGCTCACACCATCTCAGCCACGCACTGTAATCAGTCCGCTGATGGGTCATAAAGGGCACCAGGCCCGCCGTTCCGCCTCTATCCTCTTGTAGCTGTGGAAATCTCTGTTGGATTACTTCTGACACAGATGTGCCTGTATTCGCTAAGAGGATTGTCAGATTGTTGATAAAATATATTGAGGTTTTCTCATGTGATTCCATTCATTCCCTTTGATGCTGTACATCTGTCATTTCTGAAAGATACATCAGGTTTGGGTAACCTCCAAGATCTCGTTTGACATTGTGAAATGTCTCATGAAAGATACCCTCATAATGTATATGGTATATCTCTCTAAACCTTTCATTTTGCTTACAGTCATTAATGACATAATGACATGTTGTTGCTGGTGTTTAAAATGATTATAATTCATGGAGTTATTATTCAATAATTCCACAAATTAGATGTATGTTTCAAATATCTTTATCATTCATCATAACTTAGAGCTCAACTGAGTGGAATCAATCAATTTGAATTGACATTCCTCAGTTAAAAATATAGATCTCTATTATCCTATGGGTAATTCAGATGTATCTCTTTCAATTTAATGTGTTCTTGCTGAATAAAAGTACATTATTCATTTCTTTCAACAAAAAAAAAGAAAAAAAAAAGAACAAGACTGACCACAAACTGTTAAATGGCAGTGTATGTACATGTTGATGTAATTTATGTGAAGAATTGAGTAACTGAATAAATGACAAATCAAAAAACAAAATCCCAGTCATTCAGTTACTCATTTCTTCTCATAAATTACATCAACATGAGCATACACTGCCATTTAACAGTTTGGGGTCAGTCTTGTTTTTTGTTTTTTTTTGAAAGAAATGAATACTGTACTTTTCAGCAAGAACACATTAAATTGATCAAACGATTTTTACATTACTACACAATATTTCTATTTCAAATAAATTAATTATTAAAGAATCCTATAAATAAATAAATAATCAATCAATCAAGCAGTAAAACTGTTTTCAACATTGATAATAAGAAATGTTTTTTGAGACTTCTTTAAAACATAAAAAAACACACAAAAAAACTTACTGATCCCAAATATTTGACCAGTAGTGTATTTTGAAAAATCTAATTAATTTGGGGGCTTCTAGCCCCATGTAGATGGGTCGGTTTTACCCCAATAGTGGGGCAAGATGGCCCCCTTTCATGATTTTCAATTCTGTTCTAGATAAGCAAACGTAAAAATAAGCTAAATAACGTTTATTTTTATTAATAACATAATAGATTATTCATTATCCTGTACGTGATAAACACACAACCATATGTTACAATTTAGCAGTAAATGCACACGGATCTTGAGGCATCTTCCTCCATTTCACCTCAAAACTTCTGACCACGGAGGGTACCAGATCTTATAGGAAATCCCCAGAATGCTAGTTGAATGGATTTGTTTGAAAAGGGGTGCGGCCAGCTAACTCTAATAACAGGGAGATATTTTTCATTAGTGCTCTTATTACGCTCCTGCATAATAAGAGCATTTGAGAGAAACAGAAACATAATCATATACAATTTTATAGCCTGTTTCTATGGCACAGTTGCAGTGTGGACAGATGGTGCTATGAAACCCTGTGCATATTGTAATATATTACCTGGAGGTATATTACGTTGATGGGGATTAGTCACAGCAGTGGAATATTTTGACAAATGTCTCATTGTCTGAGGGACGTTACAGTTGATGTACAGCAATCATGGTTAGTGACCTGATGCTGGGTGTAGTGATACAACCTACAGGCATATATACATGTTTGATATTACACGCCCATGAACTTTATTACATGCACTGTTAGGAAATCATAATTTTAGGTTCTGGAGTCTGCATGTTTAAATATTGCAATAGAGAATTCATAATTTGAAATGAACCACCAGAAGAATCAAACATCAGAAGTGCTGCACTGTGATAAATGCCATGTGGCCACAGAAACATCCCCCTTCTCTCACACTCACACACGGACACGGAGATATGAATTGTGCACGATAAAGGATCTCATATTGATTTATATGAGGAAAAACAACTTGAGCTCTGCAGACGCTGGAATTTGCATTCAAAGCTGACATTTCATACCCACTGGTTAAACACAAACAACGCAGTAAAATTGAAAACTTCTGAATGATAATTAAATCAAGTATGGTGAATATTTTATTATTTGTGGTAACTGCTTTTAATGAGGCAGTGAGAGGGAAACAGAGCAAGTGAGAGAGAAATGATTAATTTATTTCAACTTTACCTTTGGACTACGATGGTCCCCTGAGCCTAAGAATCAGAGTATGACTCATCTTCATTTAGAAAATGCTCCACATCAGCGTTAAGAAATGGGCTTTGTGGAATGAATGTAAGTCTCCAACTAATTACACTCAAATCTTAGCTTTGCAATACAGCGGCACTGCAATTCACCATGCAACTGCTGAAATCATTACAAAAACAGGACATGATGATCTTTCCCGTGGGACCGACTGGCCCGCATCTGAGGGAGACTGAGTGGGCAGGGTCTTAATATAATTGACCAGTACAATGCAAATGAGTTCCATTGAACCTCATCTTTTTCTGTGGGCCAGGATATCTAAAACAGTCCACTAAATTAGATACTGGAGAAACAAGCACACACTACTGTTCAAAAGTTTGGGATCAGTAAGATTTAAAAAAAAAAATCTTTTATTCAGCAAGGACACATTAAATTGATCATAATGTTACAAATTTTTTTTTTTTTTAAATGCAGTTTTTTTTGCAGTCAGTGGACTTGGCGGACATTTTAAAATGTCCCAGTCCAGCAATTTCAAATCACGCAACTACACATATATTTAAATAGGGAAAGTCTGAAAGATCCAAACCAGTTGTTCAAGATTATGTTCAAACAAACATATTTCACATTGAGAATAAAATCTGACAGCAAAGAATAATAAACTGTTTTTTGCAATCAAATCTAGCTAATGTGCATGCTCTTGCTAGAGTAAACACACAGGCCATTGGTTTTCAACTGCAAAGGCCTGTTCACACCAAGAAGAATGTTCAATGTGATAAACATTTTAATTTGAATGAACGGCTGTTCTTGCATCTGTTCAGACCAACACGAACATTTGCATGCCGTCAATGTGACAATGTGATTTTTGCACATAGAGGTCTAATCTCTTTTCCATCGCACTGTGAGAAGCAACATAGCGAATACAAAAATCCAATTGGCTGTTTGAATTTCATGTAAATACTGTTTGACTTCCTTTCTTCTCCATGACAAGCGGGTGTAAGAAACAGAAAGCTGCGCATTGCTTTGTATACCTCCTGCTTTTCCATAAGTGCCATTTACATTTACATTTACATTTAGTCATTTAGCAGACGCTTTTATCCAAAGCGACTTACAAATGGACAAGGGAAGCAATCAAAATCAACAAGAGAGCAATGATATGCAAGTGCTATAACAAGTCTCAGTTAGCTTAACGCAGTACACATACCAAGTTTTTTTTATTATATAATAAATAAAAAGAAAAAAAAAACAGATAAAGAATAGAGCAAGTTAGTGTTAGAGGCCTTTTTTGCTTTTGATAATTGTATAATAAATAAAAAGAAAACAAATAGATAGAATACAAAAATATTAGAAAAGCTAGTGTTAGTTTTTTCTTTTTTTTTATAGAATTAGAATAGAGAGTGCTAGAGTAAGAGGGTCAAATAAAAATGGAAGAGATGTGTTTTTAGCCGATTCTTGAAGATGGCTAAGGACTCAACTGCACGGATTGAGTTGGGCAGGTCATTCCACCAGGAGGGAACATTTAATTTAAAAGTCCGTGAAAGTGATTTTGATTTCATTTCATTTACTGTCAGAGAGTGAATTTGCATTTTCATTCAGCCCGTCTGGCATGTTTTGCACATTGGTCTGAACAGATAAAATTTGTGCAAAATCCATGCAAAAACTTCCAGTTATGCACGTGTATATTAAATGTTGCAATGCCCCTTTCAAAAAAAAAGATCTTTCACTGGTCACATAGGAGTATGGGCACCAAATTTATTATTACAATTTTTCCAATTCATAAAGTTAACTGTCTTTTCTGGTGACAATCAAAATGAGCACACACATATTTCAAAATACTTCAAGCAACTTCTTCTGTCACAATCTGCACAATCTGACCTGTGTTGCAGCCTGGAATTAAACCACGCCATGCTGGTTTTCGTCTGGCTAGAGGAGAACTGGCCCCACGACTGAGCCTGGTTTCTCCCATGGTTTTTTCTCCATTTCTGTCACCGATGGAGTTTTGGTTCCTTGCCACTGTCGCCTTTGGCTTGCTTACTTGGGGATGCTTAACTGATTGCACAGACAGACACTATTGGAAGAGAGCTGAACTGGATGATGACATCACTGAATCATCAATGAACTTACTTTAGCTGGAATAAATGATTCTTTGTTATTGTCCTCTTTCATTATTGACAAACTATTTTCCTGTTTGACACTGTAAAGCTGCTTTGACAGTATTGGTCAGTATTGCATAAAGCGCTATATAAATAAATATGACTTGACTTCTGTCATGAAATTCTCAGAATGTCTTCTGCTACAGTACTTCTTTGCCATCAACTGCTTATTAACAGAGTTAATCCCTCTAACCTTTATCTGCAATGATACTCCAGATTAAGTCAGCACACTACCAGTTAATAATTGTCTGGGTGAAGTTCAAGTCTCGTGCTCATTGGAAGTAATCAGATACCATTTTAAGCCTGTGATATTGGTTTGGGTCTTTGCGCTGTCCTCAACATTGTGATTAAAACCAGAAACGAATTTCTTCAGTTGAGTGATGAAACAGAATCCTTTGTGAATGTGAGTCAGCATGCTTCATGACTTGGGAATCAGATGTCACATTGTTTCCCATGGTTACCGCTCTAGTTTTACCAGAAGTGATGCCTTCGGATATGGTCAAATCAGTCACAGAATGTATCTATGAGTTGAACTGTGGTCAGCATTTGCTTTGCACTGACTTGTCATTATAGGTGAAATGTATAATTTCTATGCCATCAAATTGGGACTAACCATCCATTTTGACATACTGAGTTGACCTGAGGTGTTTTTCATTTGCTTGGCATTTCTGACATTACAGAGGATCTGTAAGTGTCTACAATTTATAAATGTCTTTCAGGATGGTGAACTCACAATAGTTTCCCTTTAGCTATCTGAATACCTGCCATTGCAAAGTTCTCTCTGTTTCACTGTAGGCTAATGTCTAATCTTTGAAGTTGTTTTTTGGGTTCGCAGCCATACACATTTACTGCTGAGATTTGACTGTAAACTGTTGATGGGTACAGAAGCTGACTTCTGAACTGCCAATCATAGAGTCTGCTTGATAAAAAATAAGGTCACACTGTAATAAAGAGAAATTATAGAAAAAATGTGTGCTACCAAACCCACATTCCATACAGCTGCAGAACACAGCAAACTTATGAAAAACTATATTTTGACTAATAAACATTGCAGTGGGTGAATGAAAACTTGTTTTCTGGCAGAAAAGACACAATACCCAGTTCTAATAAGGAAGTAATCTAATCAAGTGTGCCTCCTGCCCCTTTTAAATCAGGAGGTGGTGCACACCATAATTAGCGAGAAGGGTCACAAAAGATGACAACATTAGCCTTTTCGGAAAAACAGAGAAAAGGCCTGCACTCCTGGTATAATAGCCCTTACCAGTTCAAGGTTCAGAAGAAACAGTGGAAAGCTTGAAAATAACACTGTACATTAAAATATATAAAGTAATCTAGCCTAGACTGCGCACTTCCCTTTACAGTCTCTCACAGAGATTAATGCATTTCTTAAGGCAAGTACATATTTGTATTACTTTCGTAGACTGACACATAAAGTCATGTACCCATAACAAAACCCTGTATGTTATGCATTAAGTACCAACAGTGGAATACTTTTCCCCGTATATATTTTTTATAATAGCTCTAATAACCAAAAGTAAAATGAGAATATTGGGTGGGAAAAGGGTAAATGTTGCCGTATGGGATCTCTGGTGTAGGGTATCAGACCGAATCAGACAATCTAAGATTTGGTCAAAACATGGTTGAAACATGAGGAGCCAAATTCCACAGAGACCCAAGACACAGGATGTTCGTAAATCAGATCTTGGCCCCACAAGCATGAACCAACTAGCAGCTTTGAGTAGCTCACAGCATTTAAACAAAAGAACACTTATTGACAATTCCAAGGAGATTGTCAATTTTAGGGCAAGTAATCAAGATTAAATGGTCAAAGAGATGACCGCATGACCATCACGTGATAGTAACTACAATCACGAGCTCTTTGGAATTGACTTCCCCCACCTCGACCACAGAGAACAGACTGAAATTCCTTATGAGAGACCTCTTAACCTCTGGTCTTCATACATTCACAGAACATGTCCTTATGTTCAGAGAATGGCACAGAAACTGCATTTCCATGTAAATATGCATCTAAATGACACTAAAAGGACTTGAGCAACTAATCATTTCAATGCATAACTCCATATCATTGAGGAACTCAATGCGAGGGTTAATTAAGCGATTGATGGTTGTTTAGGTCTTTGCAATTAGACATATTGCTGTAAACTTGGGATTTCACATTTTCATCTTCTTAAACTAATTATTTCCTCACTTTCTCTATTTCTGCAACTTGTGTGAATGCGTGTGTTTGTGTTAGATTAGTTTATATGTCTTAGATTTATCCAATAAAGCCTTATTTATATTGAAAAGAGAAGTATCTTGTGTTTTGTGCTTACAAGTTAATGTCTTAAACTGCCGATCTTGTTACCGTGCTAATTAATAGTGTTTTCACTATATTTTGGATATAAATATCCATTGCAGAATTGATGTCATACGGCTCGTTCAATGAATCGCTGGCCGTCTCAGTGATCAGCCGTAAAACAGTGATTCTGTCCAAATTCCCTTTAAAATCTTAAATGATTCCCTTTGAGCTAAATTGACCTGTTTCCCTTACACTGGTAACACAAAGAAAAATGGTTGGGTTCTCTTAAAGGGCTAGAGTGTGAATCTTCATACAATTATTTATCTCTCTTGCTATCTAGCAATATGGCTGCCCACTGCTCCGGGTGTGTGTTCATGGTGTGTGTGCACTGCATGGGTTAAATGCAGAGCACAAATTCCGAGTATGGGTCACCATACTTGGCCACACGTCACTTCACTCACTCTACCGGTGCCTCCTGCCCTCAGTTTGTCTATAAAGATCTTATAGAACTGACAGTCATTTATTTCCATTAATTTGCCATTAATAATAGCATTCTGTAAGGCCACCCCTGGAGCGTCCCTGTTTGTGTATTTCTACCACTAGGTGTCACAACTGAGTCACCACAAATTTGTTCTGTTTACACATTCAAAGTGTTCAGATAGCACTGAACCTATGTGAAGATCAACAGTCTTGTTTGATTTCGCTTTAGCATACATTATAACCAACCTTTCTATGTTGAAGGCAGTGTAGGTGAATGATTCATCCATACAACAGCCTTAGAGGTCCAGATATTATTATATTATTTTTTAATTATTTATTAAAATAACTGAGATCATATTTCTTATTCATCACACAATGAATCATGGTTAATTAATTTAATATTTATCAACACTCCCAGTTTCTGTTAATAAAATGTTAAAAACAAGCTTGAAAAACTGAAAAACAAACTCTAAATAACTTATAATCCAATATGGGGTTTAAAAACTAATGGATGCTGGACAGTGAGTGGGTGGTCTTTGCGTCAAAAAGGCTGACAACCACTGGTTTAGACTCTTATTGCTAGGAGAGTTTCTCACACTCTAACAGACTGGATAAAATTGTTTTCCTTTCAGTCTACTGATTAGGTTTGTTTATATACAGTAAATAATTCATTTAGTTTGATTTTGTTAAATTGCACAGCACAAATTTCACAATTATTCATAATGTGATAACTATTCTTCATTGTGATAATTATTCCATTCAAATGTATATAGAAATGGGCAAAATTATTTTTGCACGTCATGTTTTTACTCAGCAACACTTATATTTCATTGCTGTCAGTGTTTAGCCAAACACAGTGCAGGAACTTTGCCTCTCTGACCCACTGAACATGTTTGATTAATTAAAATGCATCGTACTCATTATAATGAGAACAAGCCTCAACATGATTCCAAAGCTTGGCGTGATGTGTTGACGTCAATCACAGCCCCTAAACGACAGAAATAGACACACCAGTAAATGTGTTCTCACATTAGACACAATGAGATGGAAACAATATGCTCTCTTTCAGACCACCACACTTCCCTAAAGGTGTATGAAGTATTTTAGGAACTCCAGCCACAAAACACAGAATATAAAGGCAAGAATACGTTCCCCCCAAAAAACCTTCTCATTATATAACTCACTCCCTGTGCTCTTAGCACAACCCATGGCCTGAGGGTCACTTTTTCCTAAATCTCATTATTTTAAAAACATGGCCCAGTTTGGCATAGTGATATGAAGGCACAAGTGCAAGAGGGAAGAGAATGTGTCAAAACAAGTCTAGAGGAAAAATCCTCATATATCAGACATACAAGCATTATATGTTATGATCCAATCAGCGTGTCAGACTTTTGTTTACTGAACATAACGTGCATTGTTTCCAAAGGTAAACAAAGGTGTAGCTGGTGTTCGTGCTGACATCCCATCTGTGTGTCCTAACATCCTATTTCTGTCCTGTTTTGTAATGGATAATCTGCTCATCCATTCAGTCATGATTTTCACCACACACATTTTCTGAGTGTTTAATGCACGGATTAATGGAAGTGTGTAACACAACTACCATTAGACAAATTTAGAATCACAGGAAATTCCCAACCTAATCGCAGTGATAAAAGTTAATCCATGCTTGAAATATGATTAAAGGCTGATTCACTGGTCAGTTAAACTGAAAGGCAAGGTGGAACAGACCACCCACACAACAGTTGAGTAGGATTACAATCAGGTCTTCACGAGGCAAATCAAATAAAAGCATTACATAGCATGTATTGCAATACTACATTATTTCTAAAAATAGAGTTTTATGAGACATAGATCTTTCCCACAGATTTTAATAGAGTTACTTTGTGCAAGGCCTGGAGAAAGAGTAGCTATGTGTTTACCAAAACAAGTTCAATCACAAGCAGCTGAGTGGGTGCACAGATGGATTTTAAACCTTCCACCTTGAGACACCGTGCAAAAGCAGTTCACATGTGTGAGTACGGACACTACATCATCTGTATCTGGAGATTAAAGAGTCCAAATGAACTTCTAATGCAATCTTTCTCCTGACATTTATTCCAATGTAACAGCATTAGCCCGGGCTGATCCCTGCGATTATGAAATCATATTAAATCAGTCTCTGTGAAGAAGTTTCTCACACCTGCAATATTATTAAAGGAATATTATGAATTGTCTCAATATTCATTTTTGACGAATGAATATTAATAAAAAATGTGCTTTATTTTTTTTCAAACACCCTAAACACGGACAATTGATTGAAAATTGAAAAGTTTCAATAAATAACTGCTGAAGCATGTAATCTGTGCGGCTCTATCTTTGACCCACCAAATGCAGATAGGAGAGTATCTGTTTTCAGCCTGTTTTGTTATGCTAGTTGCACAGAAATTACACATTTCAGGTTGAAATGTCATGCTCAGCTCCAACACACACTTTTTATGTTTTCAGGAGGAAGGAAGGAATGCAGTTTCATAAATACTCTGCAACGTGTCTTGCTGGTAATTGGACTGGCTCTGTTTGATGTAAAAGAATTTGAGAAATTACATACAAATAAATGTATCTCTATGTGCAAAGTCAAAAACTTTTTTTTTCTATCGTGTGAGCAATAAATATGTGAGTAATTATGTCACACAATTGTGGTTTTGAAAATCCTTAAAACAGCTTCAAGTCTAAATAAAGCAACTGCCTGATTAAAAACTGTTATATGACTCCCGATATTTTCTACTAATGAGCTGCTATAGTGATATAGCTATCATTAATTTGCAAGCTAACAGGAAAGTAGAAAAATGGAGGAAACATTGAATGTTGTACATTCAATTTTTTGCCTTGTTAGTTCCGGGATGACACCCTGCCTGCTCCCCACAGGCAGACACGCCTGCTGCTTTCTCAATTTATAATCTAAATGAAAATCTAAAAATACCCACAGCATTTTATGAATGAAACACTAAAAATATAACTCACATCCATCCCTCTTTCGCACCCTCTCTCTCTCCATCTCCCCCTCCCTCTCACTTCCTCTTTTCACCTAGTGCTGAAGTGTCTTAGAATCAGATGGATGACACCACATGCCCACACTCCTAGGCATATTAATGTCCTGGGCTGAGCCTCCAAATGTCAGTATACATTATCACCTGATCTATAAAGAAAAAAACTCTGAGACCTTGATTTGAGTATTAGCACTCCTGGCCTATAGGACTGCTGAAAATGTGTGAGTTTTTGTTGCCAGCCTTCGTGTCTGCTGCTCATACTCAGATTCTCAATGGAGAACAACCCCCGCATCCCCCAACCCCACCTTTACAGCCTGTGATTGGACAGTGCTGATCTTGGACACTGAACTAGTCCCGCTAATATATCTGGCTTGTGGCACAATCCAAAGCCCATCTTGTTTCATCTGGGTGGTCAGAATTATGCTTTGCAATTGTATATTCACAATGAGAACATTATTTTTTATCATTGTGAGTGTATAAGACAATACCTTCTTTTGTAACATTTTCAGGACTTAAACTATGGATTTCCAAAAAAA
>NW_015546101.1:2175891-2183019 GCF_001515605.1 Sinocyclocheilus anshuiensis | reverse complement strand
TAAAGAAAGCAAGGGAGAAGCTGAAATTAATTTTTGTGGTGATCAACTTCATGCCACAAATGCTGTCCATTAAATGTAACTTGCACTGAACCTGATATATTCCTTTAATTGTTCAGGTCTTGAACACCAAGCAAGTTTATGGTTGACACATGAAGAGAAATGCAGTAAAGACAGCAGGAATGTAAACCCCCCATTATCAGGCTGACCTCGTCACACACTCCCAGCATAACTCACACCATGCTGTGCCAACACACCCATGGCATAGTCTGACAGCCAACCGTCATAATATTTACACGCTGCACCTCTGTCAGAGAAAAAAAATAAAAAGCTGCAGACTCAACACAAGGCCTGGCAGATGCAGTGAAAAGCAGGCCTCCTCTTAATAAATGAATACAGTTATTTCCAGACTGTTCATAATTCTTTCCAGACTGTTCAAAAATGTAAGGAGAACACCATGATGTTATAAAAGTGAAACGTTAGGAATTAAAGGCATTTCCTCTAATGATGGACCACAAATGGTGGATGCTCTGTTTTCTGGAAATCTCTACAGTAGCTCATATAGTAATTGCTCAAAAGCTAGTCAAAGACACTCAAGCAACACTGTCTAATATGGTCAACTACTGCAATGGTATGCTTTGTTCCAGAAGAGTGGAAACCAAATGCATGCATATACAGAAAAAGTTCTCTTGAACTGTTAAAAAAAAAAAAAGTGAACGTATTTAAATTGAAACTAAATGAATTACATGTATTATGTTTTACACTGTTTGGGCAAGATTAGTTTTATGCAATTATTTCCAGTGCTTTAAGTGGAAAAAAAGAAGTGCCGGTACCACTGATATATAATAGAGAACTGGATTGCTCGTGGACATCAGACGTTCAACATATGCATTACAAATGAAAAAGTGCTCATTCTGAAATCTGAATAAAGATCAATTTTGTTATCGTGTTTTTATTCATTTTATTATTTGACTGCAAATGTTTAAAAAATTATTTCATTAACAGCATTCATTTTTAAGTAGGTAATGATTTAAACGTTGGTTAAATTAATGATTAATTCGACATATACTGCTAGCAAAAAGCCACAGAATTAGCGCAATCTTGGAGAGTCTGAAATAGATGTAGTTCAATCAGGACATTAAAAATATACACATAACTTATTCAGAGAAATAACACTGACTACATATGGTATGGACATATTCTAGATATATATTCATGTTTAATATTTCCTGCTTAATTACGCACATAAATATATTTTGTGTTGGTTCACCTTTGTCGGCAAGTGCGCAGCAGACACGCCCACCTAAACGATTTCAATATATCGCTTATCCTGCCCAAAAAGACCATAAACATTGCAGAACATCTGAAGTAACAATTAATTTACATACACATATCATAAAAACTAATCCTGTGTGATTGATATGCTTCAAATTGGGGGATTTTAGATCAAGATTTTTGCTGTCAGTCAATGATGCTCTCTGCCGTTAGGGAATAGTAAGATGGCGGCTTGTACACTTCTGGTGGCTTCACAGCCGAATGGCAGTTTAGAATGCAATTAGCGATCCAGTCATTATAGATCAGTGGCAGGTACTCACTGTTTTGAACTTACTACTTATTACTATTGCATTCCCTTACTTGATCCTTGAACTTTCCAGAAGTTTACTGGTTTCAAATGACCTCCTGGGTAGTGTGCTTTATAGTGTCATTTCTAATCATATTAATATTGAAGTACTGCGTACCGGCCCACTTCAAGCACTGATTATTTCGACAAAGAACAAGCTTATTTTTTAGATAAAAAGATTTACTAATTAATCAAATTAACTTCTTCCCTGAATATTTAATGCTTAGCTTGTTTATCTTACTGATCAAACTAATGAATCGCATGCTTGTCCATATGGATGTGACTGTGCAGTTTGTTTGAACACAATTCCAAACAATTTGTCATGTCTTGTATTTGTAGAGCCATTACAAAGTGTTTGTATAGACATCCGTGGCATCTGTTCTTATCACTGCCATCAAGGCACAGAGCCTGTGAACTGTTGACCAGTCATGTCAGAACAGATGAAGTCATGGTTTTCACTAGAAAACACGAGGCCATGTGAGGAAGTGATGTTTCTCATTCTTCTGATAGGAGGCAAGATGAATGGTTAGACGAGCAACAGCAAAGGCATCTGCAGGCCATTGCTCTGCGCTGCCAAGCTTAAAAATAAAAAATAAAAAAAGAAAGTGACAGTTTTCTTGTTAAGACTTAATTTTTATAAATATATTTTAATAGCTTTTGGTGCAAATCCCAATTTTCTTCCTCCATTCTTTCAGTGTCACTTATAAAAGCCTGAAAAAGCATGCTTCCTGCTCGAACCACTACACGTTTCTTAGAGAACCTTTGCAAACATGTTGTAAATATCAGATGTTTGAATCGAAATACAGTATGAGATGCTCTTGAGAGCAGTATTTCCAAGATACTGACTAAAATTTATGATTTCCAGTTGAGAAAAAAAGGTAAATGCATAAATAGACATGTACATTAAGCTTTTCACACTACATTAATGTCTTTTTGAAACTTGGGCCAGCTTTAACCTTGCAAAATGCTGTGCCAAAAGCATACAATAAAAAACAACAATAAAGGGATACAATACAAAATAGTCCTAAAAAGTGAGTTGTATAGCAACAGACAACCAATCATAAACTTTCTGTGTATAAAAACATGGACAAGCAGTTGATAAAATAGGGAATGCTATTGTTGCATGCTGTATTTGTCCAATCCATTATCAAAAACTATTACCTAACTTACCAAACCTAACAAATATGCAAATAAGAAAGTTAATCCAGAGTTTACAGAAGTTTACAGTGTGAAATCTCATAATTTGACTACCCAGTATTAATTATCAACCCAGGATAAGCTCAGTTTAAAACATGGAAAAACATTGGTCCAAGAAGAGTGTGAAAAGCACAGACTTCTCTACTTGAGAGTGATTTAGCTTTTCTCTCAATAATTGTCCTACTGTATGTAATTTTGTAACTGTGAAATTATAACCTTTAATGCTGTATTTTTTCACTTGATTAAATAACTATACAGCCTTTGCTCTGTAATGCGTAGCACAGATCCCCAACAATATTATTTAATTTGTAATAGAGTGTTTGCGCCAATTCTGGGAGTTCCAGGTATTCATAGAATGATAATTATAGTGATTCATTGTCTGAATGCCTGCCAAGGAGGTGAGTGGGCATTTGTGTGTTTGTATGGGCAGTTGTGAGTGTGTTGGTGTGAATGTGTTTCAGAATGTGTTACTCTGGAAAACTTACAACAGCTTACACTGCACACACACGCAGTGTGGTTTGAGATTGAAAAGTGAAGCTGGTAAAATAAAAGGCAGCCTATGCAGAAGGGGGCCAAGGGTAGTGCCAAAACACACTGCCAACTCAGCATGTAACAAACAGCAGAGGCAGAGAGTGAGACCGAAAGAGAGAACCATGGAAGTGATGGAGAACTTAAGTCTGAACTAGCCAAGCACACCTCACTCTGAGGCCACGTCTCTAAGCTTAACAAGCCAGAGAGAACAAGATCAGAAGTATAAAAGTCAGCAAAAACACCAGATAGCAGCACACTGAAAGTGTAAAAAAAAAAGTATGTAATAACTAAAGATTATCATATGTAAGCACATACCTTGATGGGGAGGTTTCCAAGACCTTCAGCACCCCAGCTGATGTCTCATCATTTTTTGCATACCCTGATGGTTATGGCCTCTGTTGTGCTCATCTCTCCTTGAGCTTTGTGTGAACTTTAGTACTTAATCTGCATTGCAATGCTAACAGAAACTAAAATCTCTAGTGCTGACAGAGTTGGGCAAAAATCAGAACGGACGAATTGGCTTCTTTTTCAATGCCTGCACTGAAATTTTTATTGAACTAGCCACGTCCCACAGGAAGTGGAATGACAAGAGGAATTTACTGAATTGTAATTAATAGGCTGCATCCGAAATCGCATACTTCCCTACTAATAAAAACAGTATGTGAAAAGAATGGTACTGTACAGTCAAACCAAAATGTATTTAGACACCTTCAACATTTCACACATTATCACAGTTTATTCGTTATAGTTTAGAAAATGGTAATAAATATGACAAGAACTCAGTGTTAAACTGTGTCAGAACAAATTCACCTTGATAATGTCAGATAACACTTAAGCAAAACATGGTCAGGTCAAAGTGTCTGAATAATTTTTGGTCTCAGATTTTTATCAAGTTTACTGATAGTCCACTGTATAAAGAATGTTTGTGTATAATATGTCACAGTTTACTTTATTTTGCTATCCTCACTTATATAAATGAACTATAGTGTCCTGCACCCACTAGTAAAAAAATATCCTAAATAATATCTGGTGTCTGAATTATTTTTGGTTTGACTGTATATCAGAATTCACAGTATTCATAAAACAGTAGGCGAAAAGTACCCACATTACTTGCATTTCAACTTCCAGCAAGATTCTGAAGTGCCCATCCAATGGACACTTTACTGTCATATGAGGCTACAGGAAAGGATTTGTGATTGGCAGCAAAGTGAAGCAGTTGATGCTGCAGTACATCTGGATTACATTTATACTACACACATTCATACTTTTTTAGCAGTCGTGAAGTAAATACTTTTTCAAAAGAAGTACCTACTCAGAGATTATGTGATTTCAGATGCAGACATTCAACAGAGCTCTGTTTCCAATGGTTTAGTATGTTCTGAGAAGTATTTCAACAGTATTTCAAGTATGACAACATGTCTGGAAAGTCAACATTCAAACATTAAAAATTTCAAAAATTCCAAAAACATTGCTTAGATAATTTACATTGAAAGTTATTTGAAATTCAACACATTTCTATTCTTGCAATTGCTGTTTGCAACCTCAATTCAAATTCCATAGAAATTCTAAATTGAAATTGAAATTCATATGGTATTCTTAATTCAGTTCTGAATGGTGCACAACCCTGGTTCTAACAGTCATACATATATGTAGCAGGATGTTTTGTAAACCACCAAGTGTATGTGATATCCATTGAAACTTCTAAAGTATCTTTGTCCTGACCTTCAGAGCTGCTCACTCATCAAACATGGGCCAACAGCATGGTTACTGATGTGTATGCATGCAAAGTCATCAGTTATTTGGCTTATGATAAAGAGAGAGAGAGATCTCCTGCAGGCTTTCAAGCAGGTTAAGGTAATATAAGGACTTTCAGAATCTCTGACACTATGACTACTGTCTTTCAAAAATAGGTTCCAGGCAGAACAAAAGGTTTTAAACCCTGATGCCATAGAAGAAGCTTTTTAGGTTATATAAATACTTATAGTTTTCTTCTCTAGTTCTTTAGAAAAAAAAAAATCATGCATCTAGTTGGTGGAAAGAATTTCTGTTATGTGACCTGTATTGTGACATATATTTTTAAGTTGTCGCACTATGTTCAGTGTTTAAAGGTAAAGAATGTAATTTCTGCATCACCAAATAGACAAAAATAAAAAAAATAAAATAAAAATAAAGATTTTAAGCTTCAAACACTTCCCCTGCCTGTCATTGGTTGGACAAACAGGTAGTTCTGCTTCAAATTATGCTATTTATGGTGCTATGCACATAGTGCTATGTTAAAACCAGACTTGTACTTCCATCTGACACCACTTGTGGTGCAGAAATTACAATCATTCGCACTTTAGCTCGTAAAAAGATCACATGAACGTTGAGCTCCTATATAAGGCAAGAGATCACAACCCTGGCTAATACTGTAGTTACAGTGATATTTATAAATATTAATCAAATATTGTGTAACACAGCATTAAAAAAGTTACATTGGACACCTATGAGGAATTCTTGGAATGTTTCCTCACACAGCAGGGGATGATCGAGCTGTGGTTAGAATCACAGACTTTCTATTTTAGTTCAAGATGTTTATATTACATCACTTCAGTCTAAACATTATGATCTCAAAGATGTCTCAAGCAACTTAAAAGCCTACTTCCCCACAGTTTCTTTCCTTTCCGTCATTCTAATTCCGGATCTCTCTATCTTTTCCAGCATTCCTGAGACTAGAGAGAAATTCCCAGTATCCTCTGTCAATGAGCTTTTTTTCTGTCTGTGAATGTCATTTAACCCTGAAAAAGAAAACACTGGTAAATGTACAAATACTTTACAAAAATGCACTTTTGTACCTTTTCTGACCAGAAGCATGAAATATTATCAATGTAATCTTAAAAACGTTAAATTAGTTGATCTGTTTATCTCTGTTTGAAGGCCTGAAGTTGGAAAGTCAGTGAAATGGGTTTTTCATTGCAGTCTTCATGTAAAGTCTTGATTGGTTCAATTAGTTAGTTCTCACATTAGTTTTTCTAATTCACTTAAGTATTGAACGAGTCCTTTTCTGGGGTTAATGCCACATAAAGTCATTACAGTGAGCCATGTCCAGATGGCATTAAGTGTTATAATCTGTTTTTAATCCCAATTCCAATCTGTTACCCAAATGAAGGCCAAGAAAGAAAAAAAACGACAGCAACAAAAAAGACCTTCCTGGAATCAGTCTGAAGGCCAGTGTGCGAGATGTCACTACTAAAGAACTGGCTCTGTGTTCACAACCCCATAATACATTCACATTATCCTGACGTAAGACATTGACTGCTATTTAATTACCAAGACCTTCAGCATTCACACACCTCCACTCTATCTCAGAACCTTATTACTGCTGCTCCTGTTGTAGCGGCAGCTGAATGAGGGACAAGCCGAGATGAATGGTAGTAATATTTACATCCAAAGGACCTCGGAGAATGAAAGACTGACTCACTGATGGTCTGAGTGTCAGAAGAACGAGGCCTTCATATTTCAGCCCAAAGACATTCCTGTCTCTGTTATGTACAGTATACTCCTGTGGGGGGTCATGATAACCTGGCCAACTGAGATAAATGTTGTTTGACGTCATCCTCTTATTTATAGAAGGTAATATTTGGGCTTTTTAAGTGCCTTTTCATGTCACATTCAAAGTACAAACACTCCACAAAAATACACACAGACACAGACACACATACATACATACATACACACTCACACACACACACACACACACACACAAACACACACACACACACACACACACACACACACTCACA
>NW_015546101.1:2172753-2175552 GCF_001515605.1 Sinocyclocheilus anshuiensis | reverse complement strand
CACATACATACACACACACACACACACACACACACACACACACACACACACACACACACACAGAGAGAGCTGTGCCAACTTGTATAAATGTGATGAGATGTGCTTAGAAGACATACAGTGAGATAGACAGACTCTGCAACAGACCAGCACACAAACACCACACAACATCTTCCAAATATTCTATTGCTGTAAATTAAATTTATATCACACCATATCATAATCACTTTTGGAGATAGAGAGCATGATGGAGAGAATGCAAGAGACACAGAATCAAGCCACCTTAACACACTTTGGAACTGACTGAAATGGGTACTGCAGTCCAAATTCAAATTATTGTTTCTCCCGCACACCCCATGGCCGCTTTGAATGGCAAAGGACCGCCCAAGAGGCCGTGTGACTGACAGGTAAAGCAATCAATCATGTTTAATTTTGTGCCGCATCATGTTTAGGGGCGTGGAAATATGAAGTGAAGTGAAGTGACATGTGGCCAAGTATGGTGACCCATACTCAGAATTTGTGCTCTGCATTTAACCCATCCAAGTGCCCACACACAGCAGTGAGTAGTGAACACACACCATGAACACACACCAGGAGCAGTGGGCAGCCATATGATGCAGTGCGGGGAGCAGTTGGGGGTTCAGTGCCTTGCTCAAGGGTCTCACCTCAGTCGTGGTATTGAGGGTGGAAGAGAGCGCTGGTTATTCACACCCCCCACGACAATTCCTGCCATACCTGAGACTCGAACCCGCAACCTTCGGGTTACAAGTCCAACTCTCTAACCATTAGGCCACGACTAAGTGTAAAACTCTTGGATGTATTTTAAAGAGATTTTAAATCCCCCAGCTTTGTCTAATGAATTTATTGGGATGTGTTCACTCTAGCAGCAGGCTCACACTCATACAGAAAATATCAATATACAAATAAATATTGCAGTGTTTCCAGGAAAGAAAAATATAAACTACTGACGTAACTGGACTGCAGAAAAAGCACACAGATCCTTGCTGACACATACTTGAACCAATAAAGTACTACTCAAAAGATGCTGCCTTTAATGCAGAGGTTAAAGCACTTACATGAAAGTTGTGTTTTCTGCTTTGCCATGTTGAACCATTAACATGACTGGAACTATTTATATTTCATATGAAGATCTGCTGGTAGTTCATAATGCAACAAGTATCTTGGAGTCACAGAGAAGTGAGCACAACTGGATGCTCTGCAGAAACATGGAAGGACAATTAACCCTTAATACCAGTCCACAGACGCACATGAAAACACAACTGAACAGCAGATGATGTTTGAAAGTTTCACAACATAAGTTATTTTTATTGTAATGAGATCAAGGACTGAAATGCATGCTGAAGATAAATGACACCCCATTAGTTTCTCACTAGTATTGTTTTTGTCTGCTGAACATTCCTATTCTCTTTACTTGACCGCAGAGGCATGCCGCGTGCATATGTGTGGCCGCGAGTGCACGTTGGTCAAATATGAGCGAAGAAGCAGATTGCTTTTAGTCAGTAGGGGGAGGAAACACTTCACCCTTCATTCAGACACATCCTGATCTCTCTCTCTCACGCTGTAAATGTGCACGTCTACATGTACGTGAGTGCTTTAAATGGTTAATGTTACAGGGTGGGGCTCTATATATCACCAATAGAGGCAACAGTTGTGATCCACATAGCTTCAATGTGAAGGAAAAGTGCTAAAAACATTTCTCTCTTACCCACCCCCTCCCCCTCCCCTCTCCCCTTCTCTTTGTTTCTTTCCCTGCCTCCCCGCCTTCTTACATCAATAAAAAAATGAAGATTACGCACATCTTCGAAATAGACTCGTAAAGTTCCTCCAAAAAGACTGACAGATATATTCATAGCCTCTCTCAGTGGCACTCAAAAAGATGGCAGCGCACCTGCGCACACACACCACATACCCTCTTGATGATGTCTTGATGTTTTTGTTTGACGACCGAGCATCACTGTAGTGTGCTGGAGAGAGCTTGAGTGTTCCTTGTCTCTGCAGATCCCATTTCCCATTAACTGCATGGTGCTACGCTCGCATGTCATCTGTGCATCAGTCTTGCTAATATGTCCTACTTTAACCGAGGGCTTAGCAAATCGTTTCCTGAAAGTGTGCTCTATCCCTAGGCCCAGGAATACTTTTCTCCTGTGTGGTGGCATTAAAGTGTGGAATTGAACAGACAGTAAGCCTCTAGACATAAACCCATATTATGGTCTGTGGCACAGTGGTAGCTCACATGCAAGATGATGCAGGTTCAAGTCTGAATTGTTTGAGTTCCTAAGTTCTGGCAGTTATGTTTGGACTGCAGTGTTTTGTCTTCATTATACATGACAATGACAATGCATAACTGAATATTTGAAGGATTAAACATACATTGTGCTATCACAAACACTGTTGTTCACCAATGAATCGTACAGTATTGGTGGTAATTTTGTTTCACCCCAGTGACTCGAGTCTTTTGAATCCATTCACCAAAAAGATTTATTCAGACTAATTCAATGATTAGTTCAGTGGCAGTTGATTACATAACAAATAGATAGAGTTGTGGTCAAAATTGTACATACACTTTGCAGTATCTGCAAAATGTTAATTATTCTATCAAAATAAGAGGGATCATACAAAATGCATGTTATTTTTTATTTAGTACTGACCTGAATAAGACATTTCACATAAAAGACGTTTACATATATAGTCCCCATTCAAAAGTTTACATACCCTTGATTCTTAATACTGTGTTGTTACACGAATGATCCACAGCTGTTTTTTTTTTTTAGTTCTTCACGG
>NW_015546101.1:2161470-2172743 GCF_001515605.1 Sinocyclocheilus anshuiensis | reverse complement strand
TTGTGATAGCTGTACATGTTTGTCCTGAACAGTTAAACTGCCTGCTGTTCTTTAGAAAAATCCTTCAGTTCCCACAAATTCTTTGATTTTCCAGCATCTTTTCCGTATTTAAACCCTTTCCAGCAATGACTGTATGATTTTGAGATCCATCTTTTCACACTGTGGACAACTGAAGGACTTACACCTATTACAAAAAGTTAAAACGCTCACTGATGCTCCAGAAGGAAACACGATGCATTAAGAGCCTGGAGGTGAAAACTTTTTGAATTTGAAGATCAGGGTAAATTGAACTTATTTTGTCTTCCTGGAATCATGCAAGTATCTTCTGTAGCCTCTGAAGCGCAGTATTAAATGAAAAAAATAAAAAAATAAATAATAATAATAATAATAATAATATATATGATATTTAGGCAAAATAAGAAAAACATAAAAAGAAACGTATACATGAATAAAATTGTCCACAATAAGATCTCTAATATGAATTTAGAAAATAGATGAATTTTCATTTTATGCGACTTAAAATTTAGCAGATGCTTAGCAGGTGCCAAAGTGACTTACAAAAGCGGAACAAATCAATGTATCAAAGAGCGAACAATATTCGTAATACACAATGCTAGGTTATTAACCAACTAGATTAGGACCTTAAACATCATAAGTGGTTTCCTCACACATAACAAGGCAGATATAATTTTTCACGCTTACATATAATTTGCTGAAGTATGGTAATGCATATTCGGCGTGCTGTCTGTATAGTAATGCATATTTGTCGTGCTGTCCGGGGAAGGGCTCCGAGCTCTGGAATGGCCCGAACCTAGAGTACCCCCCAAAAAGCAACTGAGCAAAGGACAGCCGCCACACTGAGAACCCCCCCAAAATAAGCATTGAGAACTGACGGGGCTGATGTTTTGAGAAGTCGCCTGGTTGGCAAGCCGGCCCGAGTTGCCTCGACTGGAATAGCTTGCGGTGTCGGTGTACGGGCCCTACTGGCTGACAGGCCCCTGCTAATCAGTGGGCAGAGGGCAAAATGGCTGACCGAGAGGGCCCATGAAGCCTCCGACTGGAGATCAAGACTCAGGACGACGGACGTGTGGGTCCTCTCGGTTTGGCAGATAAAAAGGCTTTGTGCCGTCCGGCAAGGAGGACTCTTGCGACACCCGACGGGAGATCAAGACTCACGGCATCGGATGGATAAGTCTCGCTTGCGGGCAGCAAGTATAAAAGCCCAACCGGGAGTACTCTCGCCGACATCTGACGGTAGATCAAGACTCGCTGCATCAGACGGGTAAACCTCGCCGGGCGGGGGGAAAAGACGTGAGATTAGCTGAGAGGGTTCTGACAGCGTTCGGTGGGAGGTCGAGACTCAAGACGGAAAGGTAAAGTTGTCTTGCCAGGAGGCTCTCGCCGACATCCGACGGGAGCACACGGCATCGAACGGGTGAGCCTCGCAGACCGTAGAATGGAAAAGGTAAGGTTGTCTAGTCGGGAGGCTCTCGCCGGCATCCGATGGGAGCTCAATACTCACGGCATCGGACGGGTAAGCCTCGCCGACCGTAGGATGGAAAAAAATTTTATTTTTTTGTTTTGTTTTTTAAACGGAGTGATTACATTAAATGGTTTGATGACCAATGAGGGTTTGGTGGGCTTTTTTGATGTGAAACTGGTTATTTCTGATGTAGCTTTGATAAGCTTCTGAAGACCATCTTCCTAGAGTTTGGATCTGCTGCTTGGAGAGGCCTTTTTTGGGCTGCTGATGTTGCTGCCCCGATGCGAAAAGAATGTCTGGAGAAATTCTTTGCTGGGATGCCCGACAATTGCAGGACGGATCCGAGAAGTTTTTGGAACCAGAAGCGAGTGACAGGTTTTTTGGAGTAGTCTAAAAATAGTGGTTCGTGGGAGAATTTAGTCTGAGAATTTATAAGGCGGGGGTACTCGAAGATGGACTGGTATGGTTGGATTGGAGAAGAGGGATTTCAAATGTAGCTGAAATTACCTTTCTTGGCTTGGTCTATCTTGCTTTGTTTGATTACGAAAGAAATTGTTTCGCTACCGAGTACGGTTAGGTCTGAGACGGTCGGGTTGATTTTTTGGATCGAATTTGGAAGAGATGGTGAGTTCGTAAGCATCACCGGTAGTTGAAAGAGCGCATATTTACTGAACTGGGAAGGCTCATGCAGCATCTGACGGGAGTTCAATACTCACGGCATCAGACGGGTAAGCATCACCGGTAGTTGAAAGAGCACATATTTACTCAACTGGGAAGGCTCATGCAGCATCTGACGGGAGTTCAATACTCACGGCATCAGACGGGTAAGCTTCGCCGGTAGTCTGACGGAAAGGCAAGGTTTGCTCGACCGGGAGGCTCTTGCAGCATCTGATGGGAATTCAGTACTCACGGCATCAGATGGGTGAGCCTCGCCAGTAGTCAACAGAGAAACATATTTGCTCCACCGGGAGCGCTCTTGCAGCATCTGTAAGGGAATTCAATGCTCAGAACAATTTGAGTTGTCTAAAAGGGTAGATGCTATGAGGATTAATTTGTGTCTCGCCGACATCCGACGGGAGCACATGGCATCGAACGGGTGAGCCTCGCAGATTGTAGAATGGAAAAGGTAAGGTTGTCTAGTCGGGAGGCTCTCGCCGGCATCCGATGGGAGCTCAATACTCACGGCATCGGACGGGTAAGCCTCGCCGACCGTAGGATGGAAAAGGTAAGAGCTTTTTTATTTTATTTTATTTTTTATTTTTTGGGCTGCTGATTTTGCTGCCCCGATGCGAAAAGAAAGGCTGGAGAAATTCTTTGCTGGGATGCCCGACAATTGCAGGACGGATCCGAGAAGTTTTTGGAACCAGAAGCGAGTGACGGGTTTTTTGGAGTCGTCTAAAAGTAGTGGTTCGTGGGGGAATTTAGCCTGAGAATTTATAAGGCGGAGGTACTCGAAGATGGACTGGTATGGTTGGATTGGAGAAGAGGGATTAAAAATGTAGCTGAAATTACCTTTCTTGGCTTGGTCTGTCTTGCTTTGTTTAATTAAGAAAGAAATTTTTCGCTATCGAGTACGGTTAGGTCTGAGACGGTCGGGTTGATTTTTTGGATCGAATTTGGAAGAGATGGTGAGTTCCAAGCATCTAAGAAAACCGAAAAAGGTTAGAATGAACATGGCGTCGAGTGTGCGGGCTGTACTGAGAGGCTGGTAACATGTGCGGAGGGTGTGGATACATTTTGTGAGAATGTCTAACGTTAAAAGGTTGTCTAGCCGGGAGGCTCTCGCCGACGTCCGACGGGAGCTCAATACTCACAGCATCGAACGGGTAAGCCTCTCCGAACGTATGACGGAAAGGTAAAGTTGTGTGGCCGGGAGGCTCTCGCCGGCATCCGACGGGAGATCAAGACTCACGGCATCGGACGGGTAAGTCTCACCAGTAAGTTGAAAGAACACATATTCACTTAACCCTTTCGCACGTGAGTTTAAAATATTCTAGCAACGTACCCCAAATAAGTGCCGTGAATCTGGATGGATAGGCATAGCTTTGAAAGCTGAGGTGATGTCGACTTTTGCCAGCCAAGTGCTAATTTTATTATATTGATTGCATGATCAATGTCCTACTATTGAGAGGAAATTAGTAAAGGAACCGAGGTGTTTATGCTTGAAAACAGGGAGTTACGTGGAGCTGACAGATCGATTAGAAGGCGTTTCTTACCCCAGAATTTTCCTAGTAGCCACTCCAATGGGCTAATGCGAAACTGAGAAGGCGGGGCATCGAAAGGACTGATCATGAACCCTCGTTTAATTCATGCCGCCTATGGGGAAAAGCTGAACAGATTATTTCAGTGAAACGGCTGAACGTAATGAAAAACTCAGAAAAATGGCTTTTGATGTCCGCATTCAAGTATTTACGATTGCTGTAGCATTTCTGTCGTAAAGAAATAGCCAAATATTCAAGATTAAGTGGACATTTGAATTAAATGTTTAGCCATACGAGGATTAGATTGCACAGTGACATGTAGAAACAATTGTCGGGCCATTGGTGCCCTTTGTAGGCTTTTGATATAATGTGTATGTACATTATATTGTTTATAATACATTATGTAAAGTTTTGTTCAACAGAACCATATCGTTACTTGCTTTTGATACTTTATTTGGACCAATTATTATGGCCTCTTGGTTTTTTTTTTCTAGCAACTGGTTTTCCAAAGCACATAATAACGAATTTACCCATTAAAAAAAATGTATTTGGAAACTTTTAGCATCTTTAAAAAGTTATTAGATGTTAAAGACGTGCATTGTCCTCTTAACCACCCAAAGAAGAACGTATTGAAAAGCTAGCCAAGGGGCAAGTCAGCTAGAGGGGGCGGGAATGCACCTATCGTTTGTTTGCCAACCGCCATAAAACTCCAAAAGAAGAAGAAGAAGAAGTCGGCTAGAGACTTGGAGAGAGGTGCCTAGCAATACTCACGTCACATGTGAATTAGGTTGCTAGTTGCACTTGTTCGATAATAATGGTTTCTTTTATGATAAACCTAGTTGTTAGTTTGTGCCTTTAATCGTTAATCATTTAGGTACATAGTTGAACTTATTTTCTCGAAAATCAATCTTTTTCATCCGTTTATCTGAGTGAAATGTGTAGTTTAAAATACAGGTAAAAATGCTAGCGAAAATTAATTCCGAAAATCTGAGTAATTTCTTTGTGTATTCTACACAGTTTGCATCATGGTTACAAAATGACAAAAACATCCTTTTGTCACAACGTCGTTTAATAACTTTTAGCAACAAAACGACATGCCTTTTAGCGACTTTACCTAAAAATTAATTTGCAACTCGGCTTGCGTCGCTAGAGGAAGCAGCCTCGCGCTAGCGTCTGCAGGAGGCCCGGCTGCATACGACGCTGCGGCCGGAAGAGCCGCGGTGAAAGGTTTAGCCGAAGCGGGAAGCAAGTGAAGCTTTGCTGTGGTGAGATCTGGGGCGCAGCTCAGGCTCGTTGAAGGCCTGCCGCTGCGACCCGGCGCTTAAGGAGAGCCGGGTCTTGTGCGGGGCGATGGTGGTGTCGAGCAAGGCGAGTTCGGGGCCTTGCGAACTTGCTCGAAATATTGACCACTCTGCTGGAGTAGATTTAGGAGTGAGGTTGGCTGATTGCTGGGAGACGAATAACATGGATTGTACAGATCGGCTTTGTTTACCCTTCGCGAGGACGGTGCGGAATTAATCAGCGTTTGCCTCAGGCTTAAATGCGGTCCACTTTCCGATTGGAGGAATTGTAGGCTCAGCCGAAAGATAAGAAGATGTCGGGAAAAAAAATGGAAGTGACGCCGATAGAAGCGAGGTTAAGCCTCGGCGTCATGGAGAGCGTGTGGCTGGTCGAGCAGGGAGCATCGGCCGCGATGAAGCCTGGAGCTCGGCGGCGGTGTCTGGCAGAGAACGAGCGATCCTCGGGCCGGCAGATTGGCCGGAGAACCGAAAAATCCCCAGTATAGGTCTTGTCGTTTAGATGGGATAAGCTGAATCTGAGATATAATGGCAAAAGGTGCAAACCGAATGCTGATAAACCGTCAATGGAAAGAGGTAAGTCAGCTGTATTTATATCATGGTGTTGATTAACTTGAGTGCACTCCACCGGTGTTAATTAGGCTAAGTATCTGACACGCTCCTCCCGAACCTTGTTAATAAAACATCATTTCGCGAGATAGCCTTTACAGGTGTGAAAGCCTTCAAAGCAGTCATACACTTCAAACTTACTCACTGTCCTGAAACACTGAATAGCAATATGATCTGTTCACTTAAAAGATTCATTCAAAAACACCACTTCTGAACAGCTCTCAGAAAGGTTGCTGGTTCAGCCCCAAGCAGGGCTACAATATGTTAAACAGCAGAGTTACTGAGATCACAATCCTGCCCCATCACAACTGTGGAACTGAGCAAAGTGTTTAACCCCTTGTTGCCTCAGGGGAACTTTTCAGTCAGTGAGTTCGCCATAAGTTAATTGGATGAAAAGTATCTGCTAAATGGCAGGTAACAGTGCAATGACCACAGAGTTAAACCTCTAGTTAGCGTGACTAAAGACAGAGTGATGTACTACCCGGTCACACCTTTCTCTTTAACAATGATTGATGGTGATCGTAGCAATTCTCTACACATCACAGCTCTCTCACCCACACTGGCCCGGCCCCTTCTCTCAGCGGCTAAGCAGCGGTTCAGACACATTAGCACTCAGCCTAATTGACTGTCTGAGATTATCGTTTCCTCGCAAACTTTATGGAATGAGTTATGATCAGGTCTCCAGACCTGAGGACAGGGCTTGATTAATCCCTGACACTCATTCATTTGGATGTACGTTTTCATCACTGCTCCCCGCCAAGCAGTCAAGCTCCACTCTGTTTGCCAGTGATAAATCAACATTCCCCCGTCACCGCGCTAAAAACACAGCACAAGCATCTCTCTCCTGCCCAAACAGATATATCTACAGCCTCTTCACTTCAAAATATTTTGCTATTTACTTCGAACTGTTAAATTATTTTATGATTGTGATCCGTCTAAAAAGAGGTTAATTTATTTCATTGAAACTGATGAGGTAGAGTGACCAGAGGCCTGTTAGCGGTTGTTTAGCTACAATTAAGTTTAGGTTAAGTCAGTCATGAATTTTTGTTATCATTAGTTGGGTAACTTTTGACTGAGGTACATCACCACAGTAACATATGCTGCATGTTCTAGATAACAGATCGTACTGCACATCACACATATTGTACAGCTATATGGTCATATGTATCTGCATCACAGCCAATAACTACTGTACAAATTCACAAACCCTGTATCAGGAAGCCTTCTTAAGAGAGTTTCTGTGGCAGCAATGGTGTTGCTTCTTTCTGTGAATATGTGTTGTTGAAACTCCATTTTTCAGGATGATCTCTTGTACTTCAGCTGAAAATAAATCACTCTGCCTCTCTCCATGTTTCAGGCGATTGGCTGTCCACTGCAAGCGTCACACTTTTATGTGCATGCACTCCAGAATTCATTATTAATTTTCAAGCTGAGCATCTACACCAGTGTTGAGAGTTGTGATGACACTTTACCCAAAATAAATCGGACTTCATTTGTTTGGCTCTGTCAATCTGAGACTCATAGAATTAAGAAGTAATACAAGAACATATAAAACTGTACCTCACAATGAAACATATTCTTATATGCTATTCCACAACTCTGAGAATCACACAAATTAATAAAAAAAAAATTATTCTATTTATTTAAATTGTTTTGTCCTAGTTTTACCAGAGAGCTGAGCTTAACTATTATTAGTAATCAATCACTACACTTATGCACAACACATGATAGTTGATAGACGTGCAGCCTGTAATAGAAACAGGTCTCTGCCATTATCTTCATTCCATCATATCTCTCTGTTCATCCCTTACTCCCTAATGAGAGATCTGAACAGTGGCCGCACAATTGTAATGAGAGACTCATCAGCGTACACTACATGATGAAGTGCAAGAGAAAAATGTGGTTCATCTTCACTAAATACTTCAGTTATAAAAGGGTGTGTGACTCACTGTTTCTATGGGTGTTATGTCTGCTATCCTTCCTCTCGCCATTGATTTAAATCACGGGTGGCAGCCCGGTTCCCATGTGCAAAATTACTGTGTGACTATATATAGAAAACGGGGTTACATTGGGTAACGGGGGGTAATGTTCTTGCCACACAGACACACATTTTTGTGTTTTGCTTCTGTTTACACAGACACACTCATACAGCCAACAGCACCTTCTGTTTCCTGCATTCTAATTGCCGTGATGTTTGAAGTAACTCAAAGTGAATATGTGATTCGTCAAGTGATTTTTCTCCCTTACAGGCTATGAATAAAACCTTTTAATTATTGATGTGCTGATGTCAGCAGTCCATTTGAATGCTGTATGTGGTGCAGACTTCTTTGTCGAGGCTTGTTCTTCCCTTTCCCTCCCTACTCTTTTCTCCCACCCTGTGACATGGTAACAGAGTGATGGAGAGACGGAGAGGGAGAAAACAAAGACATAATGAGAATTACAGATGGACAATAAAGGCTATACCGAGAATAAGAAAGAGAATTGGAAAGACAGAGAGAAGCAGACGAAGAGATGATGAACGGGCTGAGAGCAAAAGAGAGCGAGGATGAGAATGAGAGAGCTAGCCATTAATGGAACTTGGAGTGCTGTGATGTTGCAGTTTGCTTGCAGAGATCTCTCAGCCAATAGGAGCACAGCACCTGAAAAATGGGAGGAGCGTAGGTCCATTCACAAAGTCAGCAGCAGCTCAAATAAAGGCAGAGGAGTAGAGAGTTATCTGCTGCATTCGGTCTGCTCCATCCTCTAATGCAGCCACACATCGCCTCTGATGGCAGCCCGACAAGCATTTATATACATGCAGGGAGATGAATAGAGTCTCTTCATACTTTCAATAAGGGAAAAATGCTGCAGAACGGTATAACAAATATGTGAAGTGATTCCATGTTAAACCAAGACATAAGTGCTATTCAATATTATGAAATTAACCCTGACCTAAACAATGAATATGAAGAGTAGATATCATTTTCACAATGGAGCTGAATTAATTAAACTAATATTTATAACTTTTTTTAAAAATCTGCAGGTATACACAAATATGTGCTCATGCTTGTGCATTGTACAGAAAACTTGTGCCCATAGAGACTCAATAATTGGCAGCTTGAAGAGGGATAATCTAAAATCTTCCAAGATTAGACTGTGGTCTAAAAAAAAAATAATCGAGTTTGAATTTAGCTTTTAGATGTTAGTCACATCAGGTCAGCAAACAGGGAGGGAGGTGTGTGATTCACAGTCACGCATTCCTCCGAACGCACTCATTTAAAACTAAAAGCCAATAGGCAGATGCCAGCTATTCCCAACTCCCTCCCCTTTGCTTGAAATACACACCATTAAACTATTCCTGGATCCGAGTCACCACCAAATTTATATCCACCTGGGTGAAAATAGATTCTTCAAAAATAGAGTGTGTATCGCGTAGGTTCATTTTCAATTTTGCTTGGTGCAGACACACTCTCTGTCTTTTCCTTTTTTTTTGACTTTCCTTTTTTCAGTGCTCCAGGGGGAAAATGTGTCAGATCCTCTTCCTGCCAATGAGAGAATCCAACAAAGCTTTGCTCTACTGTCTTTTCATCCTCCCACTAAAAAGATGAACGAGAATGTGTTATTTCTGCTCATCTCGTCCTCCTGTTAACTACATGTTTCCAAAGGAGGCTCGTAATCATAATCTAACATGTATCATGCCTGCAACCTCAGTACTGCAGTACTCAGTATTGTTTTTAATCCCAAAATGAATAGCAAACTTTATGCCTCAGATCCATACATACAATTAATTAGATGCATATTCTTCATAACACTACAAGTTTTGTAAACTATGATATAAATTAATTATAATAAATTATAAGTTGTGTGTCATTATAAATTGAGAATGCCTTTTCCAATTGTGAAATTGATTCGAATGAAAAAAGATAAAGCTGACTTAAAATGAATTTAAATTCAAAGTCAGTCATTTTTCATTAAAATTTAAGCAAAGTTTATCAAGATAAAGCCTTTTTTTTTGCCCAACAATGTCACCTATATATACCTGCTTATATAGATAACAGTTGGAAAATGGCAGTTTTCACCGACATGAGGCACTAACTTGTCAGATGTCATGTGAAAAATAAAAATGCACACACACACACACACACACACACACACACACACAAAGGACTTTAGAGGTCGGGGGCATTTCATTCCCACCAAGGAGACACGGACCACTCAGACTGCTTACCAACCACAACGCTGACAGGATAAGGGGAAGAGAGGGGTAAAATGCTAAAAAGAGTGCAGTGTCTTCAGGAGACAGACTGAGAAGGTGACGAATACCAGGTCTGTCAGCATGGCAGAGCCAGTGACATATGGCCATTGGGGGTTCTCCTGAATAATTAAATGGGTGAAACATTAGGATGCAATGTTACACAATCACTTCTCCTTGCAAAAGCTAGATAGACTGAGAGGAAGGGAAAGAAAGAAAAGATCAAAGTGGGAAAAATAATTTGCAACTTGCTCCTCATTGTCCTGGCAACTTAAACTACAAGTTCTTATAAATCTCATGGCAAAATATGACAGCTGACATCTCATGTTACATGTCCCTGTCATTGTATGCAACAACAAATCTAAGTATCATTCAACAACATTTACAGAAAAAAACCTTCAAAACACTGATCCTGTGATTCGTTATGCTAATGAAGCATTCCCTTCATTATGTATTCTTGTATTCTAGGTTTGGACTTGCAGGCGTATTCAACAAGCATGTTTCAAATATTTCAGATATTCAAGTGAATGCTTGGTGTCACTGCATACATGACCCAACAGCTGGAACATATATATGAGTTATAGTGAGGACCATAAAGGCTGTTGGCCAATGGCCAATCCAGACCTCAAATCTGTCAGACAAATAAAACAGCAGTGTAAAGTGTTCAGCACATAAGGACAAGCATCCTCAAGGCCCAGTCTGTGAAACAGGCTAAAACATCTTTTTCATGAGCAAATGAAATACTGCAATGAAATACTGCAAAAGGGACATGCACTTTCTCGTGCTATATACAGTGGGTACGGAAAGTATTATCATTCAACAACATTTACAGAAAAAAACCTTCAAAACACTGATCCTGTGATTCGTTATGCTAATGAAGCATTCCCTTCATTATGTATTCTTGTATTCTAGGTTTGGACTTGCAGGCGTATTCAACAAGCATGTTTCAAATATTTCAGATATTCAAGTGAATGCTTGGTGTCACTGCATACATGACCCAACAGCTGGAACATATATATGAGTTATAGTGAGGACCATAAAGGCTGTTGGCCAATGGCCAATCCAGACCTCAAATCTGTCAGACAAATAAAACAGCAGTGTAAAGTGTTCAGCACATAAGGACAAGCATCCTCAAGGCCCAGTCTGTGAAACAGGCTAAAACATCTTTTTCATGAGCAAATGAAATACTGCAATGAAATACTGCAAGAGGGACATGCACTTTCTCGTGCTATATATATGAAAAAAAATTATATAAAATATATTAATGCAAATTAAAAAAGTAAATAGTCAAGTGTAAAATAAATAAAATAATACCAATACAAGTAAACAGAACAAAGAGTGCTTAAAGAATTGAAGTATGTATCTGTAGAGGCTTATACAGTATTGTGGGGAAGTCGTGGCCTAATGGTTAGAGAGTCGGACTCGTAACCCAAAGGTTGTGGGTTCGAGTC
>NW_015546101.1:2134047-2161326 GCF_001515605.1 Sinocyclocheilus anshuiensis | reverse complement strand
TCTCCCACCTTCAATACCACGACTGAGGTGCCCTTGAGCAAGGCACCGAACCCCCAACTGCTCCCCGTTCGACGCAGCAAGAAAATGGCTGCCCACTGCTCCGGTTGTGTGTTCACGGTGTATGTGTGTTCACTGCTGTGTGTGTGCACTTTGGATGGGATAAATGCAGAGCACTAATTCCGAGTATGGGTCACCATACTTGGCCACACGTCACTTTCACTTCATAAGCTGCTAGTTATCCAGGCAAGAGCAGTGAGCGATTTTCTAATTTTATATTCCTGATTATTAATGACATAGAAGACAGTGGAAGATCTATTAAGCTGCATTTACACTGCAAGACTTAACTCAAAGATAGATCTATTTTGACAAATCAGATATATTGCCGCATCTTTTTATGACTGACTGTTTATGTTTATATCTTGTGAAGATGGGCATTTTGATCAAGAAGTACAACTGATCTTTCACAGTTGCACACACCCACATACTGCAAGTGCTCTTCACTAAGCATGTAAGCATATATTGTCCGCCACTGCCAAAAGGCTGGTATTTAAAAAAATGTTTAGCATAAACATGGTACCAGAGTACCCATTCTATTCATATCACCTCAAAAGACAATTAATTCAAGTCATTTTCACTGGCTCTTATAATTATAGCTACATTATTTAGCTGTGATCATGTAGCATCACTACATTGTACTCTCCTTCAAGCCTTGAACTAACTGCCAGACATTAATAGTGGTGGAGGATAAATCTCCCTGCTAATCATATGCAATTTAACACAGACTACACAGGAAATACCCCGTAGGTTACCGATTTAGTGCAGCGAGTTTGTCTGCTGGGCCTGGGAATAGCTTTCATAAACAGTCTAATTTGTACCAGTGGTTCTGAGAAAACAAGGAGATGGAGACATCTTAGACACAGTCCATCAGCCATCTTTAATATCCTCAAATTGATGGAACATAAATAAAGAGCGTTTTCACAGTCGTAACTTGCTTTTACAACAATATTAGATTAGTGAGAGCAGCCCACACAATGATGAGAGAATATCTGCCACCCCATTTAAAGTCCTTTTCTAATTTTACCTAAACTCTGATCTGATATCTGAAGAGAGTACAAATATAATGCAGAGAAAAATACTCTAAAAAGGCCACATGGATCTATTGTGCACTGCCTTTGTTGAAAACATTTTTGAACAAGGTAATCAGCTCTATTTTGAGTCAAGGTGTTCAATTCAATGAGTTGGCAGGTGTGCGTTTCATTTAAAAACAAACAAATTTTAGATGTCTCCACAGTGGATTAAGCTTTTCACAGACAAGAGATTTCTGTGAACCTCAAAGTGTTTGATGTTCATGACTTCAGCCTCCATCAATTCAAAGATAAGCAGATGTTCAACAATGTCCTTTCTCTCATCGAGAATAGTTGTCAATCACTCCAAGAGCAAAGCATGTAACATTTCAAATGTGAGGCGCTCATGAGTTAACTATGAGAAAAACACTGAACAAGAGTGATGTGAATAGGATGTTGCCATGGAGGGAATCATCTTTCACAGTGAGAAATCATCATTGTGAGCATTGCCAGTTGTCTTGTTGGCCAAAAGCCACACAGATGCTTCCAACAGCTATTGGAAGAATGTGCTGCAGATGTGTGAAATTACAGTGAACGTTTCTAACATTAATTATAAAAACCGAAACATGCCATTCCACACATGGTTGTCACTTTATTATTTTTTGATCTACAATCAGTTGCTGGAATTAAAGAGATTTTTGTTGTTTTAAAGAGTCAAGTCAAATTCCTTTCAACGTCCTTAACCCAGTTGTTCTGGCACACACTGAATCAAACATCTATTGTGACACAATGCACAATACTGCGAAGAAGAAGAAGAAAATAGTCAAAATACTGTACTTCCATGATACAGTATATGGTCTTCATCATCTAATTATGATCAAAGTGCTTTCATCAGAAAGCTTTCAGAAACCAATAGTCATTAAAACCTAATGGAGATTAATTGTAAGACTATGTACACTCTAAAAAATGCTGGGTTGTTTCAACCCAACGTTGGGTCAAATATGGACTAACCCAACCATTGGGTAAAATTTTTACATTAAATTTTTAACCCAAAAGTTGGGTTAGTCCATATTTGACCCAAAGTTGGGTTGAAACAACCCAGCATTTTTTAGAGTGTACCATATAGTATTTGTACTAAAAAGCAGAACTATTGAATTAAAAAAAAAAAAAAAAATGGTGGGGAAAAAAATCCAAAACAGCACCTACTGTACAAGACAGACTTTTCATTTTACATGACCATTAGCATATAAATATCTAAACTCAAAATATTTGTAATATAAAAAAGTTACTGTATGTAATTATTCATAGTAATTTTTAAGGGCTTACAAACAAAGATAAAGAAAATTCTGTAACAGAACTTTAACTTCTTAAGCTTTAACAAATGGTTTAGAAGTATTAGTCATTGTTAGTTCATCTTAATTTTATCATTTACTAAAACATTATTAAAATCAAAAGTTGTATCTGTTAATATTATTTAATGGACCTGCTAACATGGACTAATTAATGTATTTTTATTACCTAATGATAACATAAGATTGAAAAAACTGTAAATAATTAAACGTATTGCTCATTGTTAGTTATAGCAGTAACTAACATTAACTAATGGGACCTTATTGTGAAGTGTTACAGAAAATTCTGTCATAAGTTACTAAACTTCATGTCGTTCTTTGTGCTTCCAGATGTGTTGAACAAAGTTTCATGTCCAAAACAGTTCCATCGGTCCTAATGTATTTTAACTGGATGCACGCAGAAGTGCAAATAAATATATAAGTAAAAATAAATAAATAAATAAGTACAATAGAACATTTATATAGCTCAACAGGCACATAGTGCTGGGTCCAATTTCCAGGCAAAGCATGTAGTCATACTGTAACACAGTATGTGACACAGCGGATGAGAACAGATCATATACTCTGGCATGTTACACCAGAACATTCTCTTGCCATTTACTGTCACTGTCAGGAACTATTTTTTAGAGGAAAGACAGCATTTAATGAATTTCCTTTTTTTTTTTTAAGTAACATAATACATTTTTTTTTTTTTTTAATAGGCCTATTTGTATTGTGTAACCGTTTTATAAAAGCAATAAGATACTTGTGGCGTGCTGTATTGTGAATAAGTCATGGCTGAAGGGGTTGCAGGCACTCCACTTCACGTCGTGCCTAACAACGGCCTTCAGCTGTGACTTATTCACAATACAGCATGGCCTCTCGTACCTTATTATTGCTTACTTATAACTATCACAATCTTCTATCACAATCCTCAGTCACCAGCCCAGTCATCCTAGAACTACATTTCCCAGCATCCCTCCTGCACTCAGTCAGCCATCACCACACCTGCCACGAATTATCACCTTATCAAGACTCTCATATAAGGTCTAGTCCACACGTACACAGGTATTTTTATAAACTGAGTTTTTCCTTGTCCACATGAAAACGCAAAAACATGCTATGACGTGCTGTCAAGCGCATGCCAAGCCAACGGGTGGCGATATATCCCTAACTGTAAAGCCATGTTGGTCTATCAGAAGACTGAAAAAAAGGTTATTACCGGCACACACTCCGATGTCACAAGCCAAAATCTTCGGTTTCACCAGCTACATGACAACACTGCAACTGGAGTTTCTGAAAATCTTCACCCTGGCAAGAGTTTTCAAACAGGTTCGGTTTCAGTGACCTGATACTGCGTTTGCGTGTGGACGAGCAACCAAACTGCATAGAAAAAGCTGCAGTTTTGAAAATACCTGTGTTTGTGTGGACAGGGCCTAAGAAGTCACTCTTCACATCTCCATTGTCTGGTCTAGAACTGCTTACCCGACTCCTTACCGGTGGATACTTATCTCTCTTCAGTCCGTCTGTCAGTTCCCATCTACCTGCAGCCGATCCAGTCCTGCCATCCAGTACCTGCAAAACAAAGAACTGTTATTCACCAAGTTAAGTGTTTCAAGTCTATCTGCCATCTTCTCACCTGTTTGCATCATTGATTTCTCTGAACTATCTTTCAATAAATCTTGCACTGTGAAATTACCTGCTCGTTGATCCTCATCTATTCTTGTGACAATAACATGCTACTAATACTAAAATGTTCTAATGTGTGATAAGAGTTAACCAACCACATGCTCACAAGAAATCGGTGTAAGTTTCAAAAGTTATCAATGTTAAGCTAATGCTCATTCTGTTTAAAAGGGGATTTCCCAGATAAGGTAACAAGGATGCTAATTATCCCTCCTTACCGTTCTCTCACCTCGACAGAGGACATGACATCTCATTCAAAAGACCGAGATGAGTAGCTGAACGTGGGAATGAGAGAACAGAAAGAGAGAGGCGTTCATGAAAGCAACCCATTCACAAAGCCGCCTTGAAGGACAAATCAGCAAGGAGCTTTGGAAGCAAAACTGTGTCTAATCCTGCTTCAGGCCTTTCTCGCTCCTCTTCCCCGTTTCACATTCATTATTGATAATCAGTGGCTAGCTGGGAGGTCATTGTCTGGGGGCTGTGTGTGAATGTGAGCATGTGCATGTCAGGACAGGAGGGGATATAAGTTGAAGTTTATGTGACTTCTCTTTGAAACAAGATTAAAATGTTAATGATGGGTGAGTCATGATTACCCCCATCCTCCCCAGTCCAGCCCCTAATCAAAAGCAAGGCTTAATGAGCTGAGTGTCTGTGCCAAGCAGTGCTCTGGTCAAACCATGGCTTAATTGTTACCAAAATAGCTTCATCCACATTATATTTGGCAGAGATTGAGGAGAGAGATCAAGTTAATTCAGACACCCCACATGAGAAAATCAGTGGCTCACAAGCCATTGCTGACGCAGTTTTTACGTGGGCCTGCGTTAGATCACAGGCCCGAGGGCACTCTAATGGCTCTTGCCTTGGTCAATCAGATGGGATTAATATAACCTTCACAAAGTTCAACTGTAGTTTTAGGGCAAATCGGCCAACATGGCTACTTATCCAAGGATATATATATGGATGCTGTGTCATTGTTCCTAATATTAGTTTAAACCGCTGGAATGAAGGGTCCATAGTGTTTGTACCTTCGTATGAAAGGAAATTACATCCTTGGATAAGCAGCCATGTTGGCCGATCTTTTTAAAAAGGCAAGAATCTCATTTAAAACACGTGCCAATTTTTTAGTAATGTTTTCTTTGTATTGGTGTTGAATTCATGTGACTTTGAAACTTTCATTTTCAGGAAATGTAAAAAAATATAAATATAAAGGTTTTTGAAAGTTTTGTTTTTTTCCATTATTTTAAGACTTTCATTTGATGTTTTGTTCCTATATGTTGGTTTCACCACATGACGTTTTTTCCAAATTAAAGGCAATATGGTGTGACCAACAGGTTTTTTTTTTTAATAACTATAACCAGTAAAGTAACTGATATATTTTTTTTCTAAGTAAAGGGCTATTACAATTAAAGCATGCTCATCATAGAAGAGCTGTATGTCACATTATGCATGAAATGCATTTTAATATATGTTTGAATAAATTAATAGACAGGACAAAAAAAAGAAGAATCACATTATTAACCCAAAATCAAGTAGAGAGAGAATGAAAAGCAAGAGAAGGCTTTGACAGAAGTTGGGCCCTATGATTTCCGCGATGCCGAAAACGTGAACATAATCGTGGAATCCAGTAATAAAAAATTTATTTACTGTATAACAAAGACTATAGAATACCCAAGATGTGTCACTTGTATAGTTTTGAATGGGGAAAAATGCAATGCTCAATATGGCCGCTCTATTGAACGAAGCCCCGCCTTCTGAATAAAAGAGCCAATTGCTAATCAGTAAAGTCATCGCATCACTGCAGCTGCCGTTAGAAGTCCTGGTTGCTATAGAAACAATCAACGTTCTGGAGATGCACACTTAGGATTGTGCATGCACATTGGCTGGTCTAGCCTGAAAAATAGAAACAACATTTATGAGACAGTTGTTGTCAGATTTCATTGGTGATTTCAAATATGAAATTTAATTGTATTGGCAAACAGTTTTGGAGAATTTGATGTTTCCCTATTAATAGGAGCTGCACTTGCATGCCCGAGAGGCATTTCAAAGATGGCCGCCGAGTGAAATGACTTGTCTTAAAGGGACTTTGAAAACATCCATAGAACTGCAACACAAGCCTGTTAATTTTCCATTTGTTTCCAGTCCACAAATATTTAGATCAACTCTCAAAAGCATAAAACAAAGATATGTGAACAAAATGCAAGTTTTGGCCACAGCTTCAGATGCATAATATTTTCATTTGCTACAAGCAGGATACACAAGAAACATTAAACTTAGACACGCAGATGGTTGTCATGGTAATAAACACCGTAAACAGCGCAACCGTTCGTGTGTCCGCGCGTAATGCGCATCTTGTATATGAAAAGCATGTTAGGGGGTCCTTAGCTTTTGGGGGCCAAAGGCAGCCAAAGGCGGTAGCCGACCTTTGCCTAATGGGTAAGTCCGCCCCTGTCTCTAGAACTGCACTGAGAGTCACTTAATGAGCATTTTACTGTAACTATCATCATATCATATTCAAACCGGGTGTGCCTCACACGTCCTGAAAAGTGAAGCTGCGGGCTCTTTGATCACCCCCTGGTGGCTGGCTGCAGTACAGGTCATAAACCCCACCCTCTCCATGTAAACGAATGGGACTTGAGTCAAAATAAAAAAATTAATTACACTTCCAATACAATTTTCCGAAAGATGGTTTTGGTAATTTAAGGTAGTTGTTATCACGCTGATATATGTTAAATTGTTAGTTTTTGTGATAAGTTTGATTTTAGCTATTGATTTGTTGCTATAAAAACGGGGTGGGGTGGGTGTTGGTGTCGTTATGGTTGATTGGGTCTGCGGGAGTTTGGGCGGGAGTTTGATCCCACTGTGCAGACTCTGGCTCCAAACGAATCTCTACTGCGCAGACTCTGGCTCCAAATGGCATCATTTACTTCAATTTTCTATAGTGGAAGGAAGTGGAGACGTGTCGTCCATCTTTTTTTACAGTCTATGATTCAAACAGAAACTTAAAAGTCCTCACAGCAACTCGTCAAAATAAAAGTTTGTTTTAACTTGAATAAACTGTGACAGAAATATATTATTGTAATGATAGTACTACCACTACTAATAAAATTATTATTAAAACTATAATATTAAAGAATATTAAAGGAATATTTACCAGAAAAATTATTTACCCGAATTTATTGAGCAGAATAATGTAACAACAGTATTTCTGTAACATAAATAAATAAATAAAATAATAAATTATTTGTATAAAATCTATTTATTAAAGATGCTTTGGTTTATTAAAATTTAATGAAACCACTCAAATGGAATCCAGAAAATTTATGGAAAACAGAATGTGGTAGAAATAAAACTGAATTTGAGAAAAAAAAAAAAATATCTCATAGGGCCTTAACAATGTAATTTTTGTTAAACTTTTAATAAATTGCTGTTAGATAAGTGTCAATATTTCAATCAATAAGCCATGCTTAAAATTTTATTTAACCATTAAAACATGCAAAAAAGTGAAAAAAAATGGAATCCAGAAAAATTAAAAAGGAAAAAAACAGAATTTTGAAAAAAAACAACAACAAATAAATAAACGGAATTTGGGAAAACATAAAATGGATTTCATAGGGCCCTACAGAAGGAATACGGTGAAGGCATATGCAGGTGAGGCAGGTCACTAAGGCAGCTGTGGACTAAGGTCATGAGCAGCACCTGACAGAAAGAGGATCAGCATCAGAGTCAACATCCATTCACGACGGAAACAAGTGATTTATATGCTGCTCAGGCCTCAGTATAAACCATATTAGTCGATGACAAATGATGAATAATTTTATGTGCAAACATGAATCATACATTTGTTGCTGTAAGAAAGTGGGCTCAGAGTTACAGACTTAACAAATGTAAAGGGTAATGACTCTTTCCTAAGGAACAGGATTTTAAGGGATTCTTTGTAAACAGCTTTACGCTCGCAGCAGAAAAACAAGCTGTGTGAACACAACGCCATAAGAGCAGGTTGAATGTTTCATTTGCCATTCATAGTTGACACCCCCAGCTGTGAAACAACAGGTGGTCAGTCAAGAATTAAAATGTGATTACTAATGAAATGTGACTCATTCCTCCAAAGCTGCTCACAAAGTAACTTTTAAACAGTCTCCCACATGAATTTCAACTGTTTCCTCAAATGTTCTCTCCCCAAAAGTCTCACATAATGAACTACACTCTCAGAGAGGAATCACAGGGGTCCAATTTTCAAAGCATGAAATTGGACGATGCTGACGTTGTGTGTTTGTGCTCTTTCTATGTGGCTTATTGCAAGGGATGTAACCAGCTCATTCACAGGATTCAATTCCCACAGTAAAGAGATGCTTTGAGTGCCAATTGTCAAGCTTGTTATTTATATTTATATTGTTTGTGTGATTTTTTTTCCAACCTTTTATCTTCTCCTGTTTAGCGGAAAAGGTTGAATGAGCCATTCATGGGCCTGGTCGGCTTTATTGAGAGACCCATTTGTGAGTAATAGCCTCTGTCACAGGGGTGAGTGCCGGCACGCTGCACTGACAGGATCATTGAGCTGTTGGGGCAATTTGTCCCACAATGCTGCACTTTTATCAGGAGATTGTTGGCCATGGTGGGGAGAGAAAAATGAGGAGGAAAGCAAGTGTGAGAGAGAGAGAGAGAGAGAGAGAGAGAGAGATGAAGCAGAAAGGGGCGCTTTCTGGATAAGGCTTTGCACAGCTAGTGAAGGAGGAGGTATAAAATAATGGATAACATACTATTTTGGATGCCTGGTGAGTCATCATGTAACAATCAAATATGTATGAATATAGATGCATAATGAGGGACAACGACCGTCTGCTCAGCTGCTGGATCTGTGCATTTCCATTGCCATATGTGACCCTGGACCACAAAACCAGTCATAAGGGTCAATTTTTTGAAATTGAGATTTATACATAAGCTTTCCATTGATGTATGTTTTGTTAGGATAGGACAATATTTGTCCGAGATACAACTATTTGAAAATCTGGAATCTGAGGGTGCAAAAAAAATCTAAATACTGAGAAAATTACCTTTAAAGTTGTCCAAATTAAGTTCTTAGCAATGCATATTACTAATCAAAAATTAAGTTTTGATATATTTACGGTAATAAATAAAAAAAAATATCTTCATGGAACATGATATTTACATAATAGCCTAATGATTTTTGGCATAAAAGAAAAATCTATAATTTTGACCCATTCAATGTTTTTTTGGCTATTGCTAAAAATATACCCAAGCGACTTAAGACTGGTTTTGTGGTCCAGGGTCACATATATCACACACTTTGGCATGTCAAGTATGCTAAAAGCACCATTGTGGTGTCCTATCCTAGGCTGAGAGATGTCCTAAAATCTTCTCATAAGAGCTCATTCGCACATCACTCAGTGCATTTCTATAAGTGCTTTCTTGCCACCGTAGAGTCCATGGAACAATGAAGAGGACAGAGCCATTTCTGTGGCCTGTCTTAAGGAATTGAGATGGAGATGGTGGTGCTCTTAAGAATGATAAGTCCTAATGCAATGCCCAGAAGAGGAGCTGATGGGGCCCACAAGACTGAAAATTAGTGAAAAGTGTGAGGGCTGGACTGCTTTATAAAGGACCGATGCTGCTGGTAAAACAAGAGCAATAGTAGTTTGCAGGTGCCTCAAGGTTGCCATGAACACAATACATTTGATTTGATGTTTTTAACATTGGTGTGGAAACGCCTTTCAGATGTATCCATATATTTTCATGTATAGTCACCTTGCACAATATCGCTTATGATTTTATTGTTTCTGCCTATTTGAAGATTTAGTTCATAATCTACAGTGACAGATTATGGCAAAGATTTTAATACTAAAATAAAAATATAAAAAGTTCAACTTTTTAAACTATAAACTAGCTTCTGGCCAACTGTTATGGGTTCATGAGACTGTCAAGTAGTGCTAGGCAGCACGCTGTGAAGCATGATGCAAGCGTGTTGTTTAAATTGTGCAAGTAAAAGTGCTCTGTGCTTGCACATCACTTCTCAGCTCGCATCAGAACACACTTACTTCACGCTTCACAGCATGCTGACTTAGCACTGCACGATGCTCTCATGCATATGACAGCTGAGCCATAAGCGATGGTTTATATGTTTGAAATAGTTTAAAATTTTTAAAATATTAGTATTTTTCTTACACAAAGTTATCATTTTGCTTCAGAAGACACCGTTTTATCAATGGTAGTTAATTGCTGTCATGTTCACTTTGTGTGGTTCCCTTTCAAGGGAACTTCGAACTGCGTCCTCTAGGGGTCGCTATGGAGACGCCTCGTCGTGACCCGTGTCTGAAGCATATATTGAAAAAACACCAACAACACGTTGGCCGGCGACAGCCATGACGTCACTACCGGTGCGACTATAGTATAAATAGGAGCCGGGAGAACACATCATCCTCTTCTTCGTCTTCACTGACTGTTTTGTTTGAAGCGTGCATTTCCGTGGTAAGAGCGATCTCTATTCATATCATTTTGGCGAGCACTAGCAAACCGTTTAGAGGATGTCTGCATCCATGTCATCGTTATTTGACACCCGATGACACACACGATCTATGCGTTGTTTGTTTGGGTGAAGAGCACGCACACGATGTCCTCGAGGGGGCAATCTGTGTGCACTGCGAGCGTTTTTCAATGAAAAAACTCCGCTCACGTTTGTCTCTCTTTTCGAGGAAAGAGGGGCAGCCATCTGCTTCCCGCGGTTCAGGACCCGCCGCTGCTGAGGCACGGAGGAGAATGAGCTCGTGGGGATCGCAGGTGGATCTGGCCGATGAGTTTAAAGAGGGGCTTTCCCTCTCGCGCTCGTCGGCTGTGGACAAGAGTGAGCCGCTGGAGGATGATGTTATTTCATTAACATCGTCTGATCCAGGGGCCAGTGCTCTGCTGGGTTCAGCCCAGGAAGAGCAGGAAATGTCTGAGGAGGGTGAAGAAGCTGAGGCTGAGCCTTCCCAATCCTCCTGCCCTGTGTATGATGAGCTCTTGAAAGTTATGGATCGCACCACGGCGAGGCTAGACTTGCCGTGGAAGCGGGCAAAGAAAGTGACGTCGCGAGGTTGTCTCGATGAGCATTATCTTTCTGGCCATAACCCTCCAGCTCAAGTGAGCCTTCCTTTCCTTCCTGATCTCCATACTGAGATGAGGAATCGCGGGTCAAAGGGAGGTAGGCAAGACCTAAGGGATGTGATCCAGACAAGGCGTCAGCACTTTATATATATATATGTGTGTGTGTGTGTGTGTGTGTGTATATATTTAATGCGCTTGTGGTTGTGTGTATAATCCATCTGCTAGCTTTTTTTGCAGTGTTTTCCGGGACCTGTGTGTTTCTGTCCTATTTCTAGGGTAGGTCCTCGGTGAGCACCCCCTCTGTTGGATTCAACCATGGTTCCCTGAGTAGGAAACGAGACACTGCGTCCTCTAGGTTTCCTGCCATGCTTCAGACGCAAGCTTCAGACGAAGAAGTGGATGATGTGTTCTCCCGGTGCCTATTTATACTATAGTCGCACCGGTAGTGACGTCACCGGCCAACGTGTTGTTGGTGTTTTTTCAATGTATGCTTCAGACACGGGTCATGACGAGGCGTCCCCATAGCGACCCCTAGAGGACGCAGTGTCTCGTTCCCTACTCAGGGAACCATGGTTACATACATAACCGGAGACTATTTTGACGCGTCAACTTTGAGGGTTCCATCGACTTGCGTTATATGGACTCAGAGAAATGATTACGTTTCTAAAAATCTTCATTTGTGTTCATCTGAAGAAAGTCATATACATCTGGAACATCATATATTCACTCTTATGCTGAGATAATTATTGGTGGAGTATGCTTTTTAACCCTTTAAAAATAAACCTTGAAGAGTGATTTTCCTTTAATAGTAGTGAATTGCCATGCACATCTAACAATACAAGAGCTGTGTGCATTTGCATTGGACATTGAATTTAACTAGTGTTACTATGAAATGCAGAGTACACTGTTTTAGACCACAAACACAAAACTTTCTTGTATAACTAATCATTCACATCCACTGGTGTCAGCCGTTACATGAAAATAATTATCGGCTCATTTGTATCAGCCAGATTTTCAATATGTGTGCATCCCTAATTTTGTTCATTGTTACTTACCACATTTACACTTCAGACAAAAAAAGCAGAATAATTATTCAATTTACTTGACTAAATCCAGCATCCATATTAATGAATGAAACTATGGAAATAATTATATTTCATAATTTGCATCCATTACATGATAACACTCAGGCACAAAAATAAATGTTATCAGAACACATATATATCATCAGCAGCCGACACAGTTCTCAGAGGTAATTCCAGCAGTTATTTCTTCCAATTTGCAGAATTCCACACCTTACTCTCGCTTCCTCTGTCTCTATTTCTGTCCTGTGTTGGGAACTGAATACAGCTTTCCCATGAGAATGGCCAATGAAAGAGAGAACAAAATCTAGCAGAGCTCGGCCAGATGGCAGCTCTAATGGCCATTTGGCAAGTGCCTGCCTCTGCCTTGCTTCCTCACTTCTTCCTTCCTTATGAATCGGCACCTCTCGAAACAACAGCGACTCAACTGCTTAAATCAGACGTGCCCTTTGACAGAGCCTCAGGTACAGCTTACGCAAACGTGTCTAATGACAGTGACGTGAATCGCAAATTTCCACTGCTTTTTTTTGTGGCCTCTCCACTGAGTCCTTTGTGAGCAAACAATCTCATAACACATTCATAGAGGAAAATATTATATTCCACATTACTCATTTCATTATCTATTAAAAAAGAGGCAAACTAAACTGAGCAGATATAAAACTGGCCTTGGAGAATAACAATGTGCGAGTATGTGTTGGCAAGGCTTATATCCTTGATGTGTTCACTCATATTCTTCACAAAGCAGGTAGGGGATTGAGCCTCCTTATTAAAGCACTAATGTAGCATAAAAAGAAACACACAAACAGGCAGACCGGCTGAGCTGTATGGAGGAATCGCCAGGCCAGGCAAAGCTCTTGCCACCCAGAGAAAAACAGGTAGACTAGCGGAAGAGTTATCTCAGGATCCAAGCAGATCACATCCACACCCCAGATAATACTGGATATATGTTTGCTGTGTATGTTCCGTGCCATGGATAAAACAAAACAGTCACCAACGCAACACAGACTGCAGGTTTATGACGCCAGAGGAAGCTTTCATAACACGTATTTATTTATTAATTTCCTTTTCATAACAGACTGAGGGCCCTGCTCACGAGACTCAGCCTGACAGATCGTGACAAGCCTATGTTTAAATGAGACTGAATCAATGCAAAAACACTTCTGTGCTCTTTAAACAGATATACAGCCAGACCTGGTGCTACTGACTCACGTTATGTCTCAATATCTGGCCTGAGTGATGATGAAGCTGATACATTGATGTGAAATATCACAGAACGAAATGGCCTGTCTCAATCCACCCAGGGGTATTAATACTTACTCCTACAAAAATGATGCCTAATGCTAGCAAGAATGGAGGAAAAGATAAAGCAGAAGAAAATTCAAGGCTGTGTTTATGTACATTAAGTGCAATTACAGTGGTCAACATTACTGAAAAAAAGGCTATTTTCACTAACTACGCCCACCATTTCTCAGACTATTCACCTTTAGTACAAATAGCATAGCACTTATTTACACTTCATTTGAATGGCATCTACAATATCACTATTTTCACTTATTTGCTATTTACTTTTAGATATTTAAACTTTGTGCACATAGTATCAACCACTATTTAAAGTAGCTGCTGCCAATTTTAATAGTAACATAGCTTTACATTTTCATATCATGAACATATCTGCATTCATGTCAGACATCCAAAAGCCTCCATTCATGAAACCATTTGATGTAGTTATAGCATTTTCTCAACTGACGGTTTTTCAAAAGTGTATTCTGACTTTATAAAGATTTATAAAAGAAACAGAAACAGTAAATATTTCAAAGCATTATAGCAGACACTTTGTCAGTTTTGTCTTTATGGCTATTAGCAGTCTGAAATGATAATTTATCCTGTCTGCTGTCACAAGAGCTGCTAGTAAAGGGCTTGAAACTGTGTGTTTTTGCTGTGTCATTCAAAAGTGATTACTCATATAGCATTTACAGGTCAGTTGATTGGCTAAAAAATGCCCGGAACTGATTGCCAATGAGCAAAGGTAGCAAATTTCAAATCAGGTATTTTCGAGTACCTATGCCAGTCAAGCAAAGCCATTGAGATGAATGTAAACACTAATGGACTGCAATAGTAAATTAATTCTCAGTTTACTGCTGTTTGCAAAAATGAAAATTGTCATCATTTACTCACCCTTGCTGCTGCGCAACTTGCTTTTGAAACAAGTACAACAGATATATTTTCCTCAGAGAAGAAAGCACATGAACTGTTTCATCTCACATTTTTCTTAATTTTGATTTTTCACAAGAAGTCGGAGTGAACTACTGCGCTAATAGAGTCTCATGAACGTCGTAAACAGAGACCAATGGTCATGTCAGGATATTCGTAAGATAATATGTTAAATTTCAGTTTGTTTCTCACCAAGACTTATCGTATACCTGTGTCGCATGGGACCACTCTGATATACTTTTGCTTCTGTTTTAAAAGCTTAATGTTGATCACCATACACTGGCATATATGGACAAGCACACTGAAAAAATGTCCGAAAAAGAAAGAAGGGTGAGTAAATAATCATATAATTTTGGGGTGAACTATCCCTTTAAGAGGGAAAGATCAGAACAGCACTGTTAGCCGATTTATCCAACAGTGTCGATTCATTCAGCATTTGTTAATTAGACAAACCCACTCAATATGACAGAGGAATGGTCAGGGACCATTAGTAGACCATTGAGACAAGTAGACATGGACAGATGGACAGAATCATTTTGCCATTTGCATTTAATAATCTAAGCATTCCGTATCAAATCAACCAAATTTCAGAAATTTTCCCGGCTCAAATTTTTTTTTCTGAAGAAAGATAAACATATATAGAGAGGAAAGCTGAAATGTTAATTTTCATTGATGTATATTTTACTGAGTAAACCACTATCTTGTAGAGGGAGGTCAAAATGACATTTTTCACTGAGATTCAGAGCCAAATTACAGCAGGATGGGGGGGGCAGCATCATTATGTTACTTTTACACAGAGATCGGTAGCTCTATTATCTGTTGACTTTAGCAATCTGGGGAAGAAGCACTTTTCAAGTTTTTTCTCTGAAGTTTGCATGTCTGTAAGTTTGCATGGCTCAAGAAGTAAAGATATCTTAATGCCCTTTTAGATATTGGGTCTTAACAAACTTTCCTTTTGGCATCTTCATTTTTAAGATTAATAATAAAAAAAAAAATATTTTTGGGGAAAAAGCACTTTTCAAGTTTTCTCCAAAGTTTGCATATCTGTAACATTTTCATGATCAAAAAACAAATGTGGGTCACTCTGCATGAAGATTATACTTCTTTTCTTTTAAAGAGTAATATCTGAAGAACAAATAATGCTGAAACTAGAAGGAATCTTGTTTCCTTCTGTCAAAACAACTGCATTGAACATACCTGTCTGAGTGCCATTATTATTCTTTTTCCAAGGTTTGCGTGCCTATAACTCAAAAAGTATTAAAGATATCTCAATATGATTTTAGATTGAAGTTCCAAATAAACTGTTCCTTTGAACTTTTCATTTTCAAGGCCCTATGTCATTCAGTCCCAGAGATATGGGGATCTCAATGCAGCTCCATATTCAGATTGTTGAATATTACCCATTTTCAGTGGTCAAAAACCAAATGTTGGTCACTTTGTATACAACTGATACTTATTGTATTTAAAGGGGAATGTCTGAAGAATAAATAATGTTGAAGCTAGAAATCTTGTTTCCCTCTATCAAGACAATTGCATAGGACATACTGTACCTGTTTGAGTGCCATAAATATTATTTTTCCAAAGTTTGCGTACCTGAAATTTATATTTTAGTATGATTTTAGATTCTGGTTCCTAAAAAAACTTTTCTTTTATTTTCTTCATTTTTAAGGCCCTGTATGGTTTAATATTGGGATCTCATATGGTTCCATGCTCAAATTGTTTAATCCTACCCATTTTCAATTATCAAAAAAACAAATCTGATTTTGTGTTTATCCAGTCATGACCACTGGCACTGCAAATTTGCAGATAATAACAGTAGTCCAGGGTTTAGGATTGTACAGTGTGACGCGTCAGATTATGAATGACCATTAATAGTTAACTCCGGGTAAAGTATGAATAGTGTGAAACGTAAAATAAGATTACCCAGGATCCCATTTACTCAGGGTTTAGAATTACCCAGTGTCAGTTATTTCAAGTGTGAGAGACCTTGAATATTTCAAAGTTTGAGGTACTATCAGTGATTCTACCAAATATACCCGTTAGCAGTGGATTTTGATCTATGATTATGTTTCACATAGCAAAAAAAGAAAAATAAATTTTAATACTTAATCCAGGTGATGCAAATCTTGGTTTTTTGATGTGAATACAAAGTGTGGGGAGACAGAGCAACCACTTTTCCCATATGAGGCATGGCATTTGTTTCAAACATGTTGTTACGATACCTGTCTGAACTCTTGGTAGCTTCAGAAGCTGTTAACATGGATCTGGATATGGAGCTGCATTGAGATCCCCATATTTCTGGGACTGAATGACATAAGGCCTTGAAAATTAAGATTTCAAAAGAAATTTTATTAAGAACTAGAAAATAAAATCATATTGAAATATATTTAATCCTTCTTGAGTTACAGGCACACAAACATTGGAAAAAGAATATTAATGGCACTCAAGCATTCAATGCAGTTGTTTTGACAGAAAGAAACAAGATATGTTTCTAGTTTCAACATTATTTGTTCTTCAGACATTCCTCTTTAAAAGAAAAGAAGTATCATATTTATGCAAAGTGACCCACTTTTGGTTTTTGATCATGAAAATGTGTATAATTTAACAATTTACTCCTGGAGGCATATTGAAATTCCAATATCTCTATAACTCAACCATATAGGGTTTATCTTTTTTATTATTAATCTTAAAAATGAAGATGCCAAAAGGAAAGTTTGTTAAGACCCAATATCTAAAAGGGCATTAAGATATCTTTACTTCTTGAGCCATGCAAACTTACAGACATGCAAACTTCAGAGAAAAAACTTGAAAAGTGCTTTTTCCCCATTTTTGAATGGTAACCATTGGCACATAATGCAACAAAGATTGCTAAATTCAACAGATTTCACTAATAGACCTACCAATCTCTGTGTAAAATTAACATAATGATGTTGCCATTTTTCTGAAGTCATTTTTACCCCCCTGTAATTTGGCTCTGAATCTCAGGTGAAAATTGTCATTTTGACCCCCCTCTACAAAATAGTGGATTACTCAGTAAATATACATAGATGACATTTAATATTTTGGCTTTCTTCTTCATTTAGCTATTTCTTTCACCAGAAAAAAATATGAACAAAATCAAAAATTTGAGCTGGGGACCTCTGGTTGAGTTGACCCGGTATGATCCAAAAAGTAAATAAATGTAAATAAATTAAATAGTGGTTAAAGTTGAAATTATAATGCAGGATGAAAGACAGTGATATCAATGTGATATAAGATACATAATAATACCACACAGTGTAGAAAATTGCCAGGGACTGTAATATACAATTAAAAAAGGCCAGAAAACTGAATTAATTTAATAATTTATTTATAATTTATTAAATTAATTCAGTTTTTTTGGCCTTTTTTTTACTGTATATTAATTATGAATTATGAATTTATTTTTTTTTACACAAACAATTGTTTCACACTTTATTGCTTCATCAATAAGTCTGTAGCAGAATGTGGGTGAGTAAGTAAGTAGAGAATTTAATTTTAGGGTGGAGTATCTAACTTGAAGATATTGCTGCGTGTGCACGTGAGCAATTGTGCGGAAAACCCTTATCAGCCTGTTTTAGGTGCGGTTAATGCAAATTACTAGATACGAGTAAACGTTCCTTCATATTTATCTAACTGACGGTGCGTTCCAAATGGGATATATCGCCCTCCGAAGAGCACTTCGGAGTGAAAACAATCATGGCCACCATATTGAAGGGTCGTTCCAAACCGAAGTGCTCAAAACTGGCCACTTCAGAAGGTCCTTCGGAATGAAGGATTTCGAAGGGTACAACTGATGGACACTTCAGGCTCCCATGATCCTTTGCACAGGGAAGTTGTTTGGCGTCACAGAGTTCGACTTCGCCCATAAATGTATAGTATTTTTCTATAGTACTTTAATATTTTTATGAGTTCGATTTGGTACATTATTATGGTCAATACGACATTAGAATCAGAATCAGAATGAGCTTTATTGCCAGGTATGTTTTCACATACGAGGAATTTGTTTTCATGACAGAAGCTTCCGCAGTGCAACAGAATGATAGCGACAGAACAAAAACACAGATAATAAAAGAAGAATAAAATAAAAAAAATAGAACAAGTAAATAAGGAATAACCATATATAAATTGACAATTGTATGTGCAGGTATATTACAATAGACAGTTTTGTATGTACAGGTATATTATGTGCAAATTTGCGGTATAGATGTGTGTGTTAGATAAATAAGTGTATGAGTGTATAAATAGTGTTGTGTGTTCCAAAGTTATTGTCAATTACTAGATACGGGTAAAATTACTAGTCAATGGGTTTGAGTATACAAAAACCAAGATCCCTTTTCACTTACTTCACTTTTTGGTCCACCTAAATGTCACCTAAAAAAGGGACACATGACAGTGATACATTAACTATAGTGAACTGCACTCACTTAAATGTAGGGGACTCCAAAGTCACAAAAAGTTACAACATTATTCACGCATTCTGAACCGTAAAGTTCTCAGGCATCTCAATAGAATAATTAACACTGTGTCAGCGATAAAACCTGCAAATTAACCATTACATAACTTCATAACTTAATTTGAATTCATTTCACAACCAATATCATGAGACTGGACTAATTTGAATTAAAAAGTAAGACTGGTTACCTTTTGGCTAACTGCTAAGTTGGTCAAACTAGTTCTTAAGACATTTGGTGTGTTTGACTTGAAGCGGCGCTGCGCAGACCGATCGGCGTATGACATCAAAGTACAGCGAGAGCGTTTGGAGAGCAGACGAGTCTTTTGAATCGCTCTCGCTTTACTTTGATGTCATATGCCGATCGGTCTGTGCAGCGCCGCTTCAAGTAGAGCACACCTACAGTCTCAACAAAGTGGCTAAGTTTATGCAACTGGCCCCTGGTCGAAAACGTCCCTCTGTTTTGGCCTCGCCCACCGATCTGGTAACTCCCATTATTTTTATGCAGAGACCTATACTTGCAGTTAATGGCTGCAGTGAACTTTGTATTGGTTGTTTTTTACGGCAATGACACGTAAGTATATTTGAATAAAATTTGCATTTGTATTCTAATTCGATACTTTATTTTATTTATTTTTTTTACTGATAACTTTTGCTTCATATCATTGATATTATAGGCCTATCTATTAACATTTGTTAACATTATTAACAATATATATTAATATTTCTATAAATGTATGTGTGTATATACACACACAAAATTTGTTTGTACTTGGCTGCCATAACCATACTGAATTGATGTCTCTGGCATAAACCATAAATTAGTGTTATATTTTTAAAACAAAATGTTCTTATCTATGGCGTTCTTCAACAGTGGTTCTCAAATGGTAATCATATCACTGTCAAAATCTGATATGCTTAACTGAGTACACAAAGATCTAATGCATTTCAGAATGAAACATGCTGATATGGTATGCTTTGTTCCTAATGTCTGGACTGAATGGCTATATTTGTGCTTGGGAAATCTTACTAAAAGCATTTCCAAACATGCTCCATTAACACAGCAATACGGAGGGAGGGTAGAGGGTGCCTTTTCAGTGGCAGTATTATTATCAAATTCAATAAGTGAGCCCCTTCAGAAATGAAAATTGTATATAATTATCTCGCCTGTGCAATTACCCAATGGATGTAATTGGAGTGGCACTTGCAACTTGTCTTCTACATGCCAGATGCACAAGGAAATGTTTTCATGTAGCAGTAGCTTGTGATACTAAATAGTTGCACTTGCTGATATGAATGTATTTCAGGAGAAAACAAAAAGAACCAAGCCTGAAAACATGAAATGAGAGATGTGGTTTCACTCAGCTAGCTAATTACATGTTAAATGGCTTATTACAAAACAAATATGCCTGAGGTTTAGCTGACTGTTAAAGGTTTCAAATAACATGAAACCCAATGGATGTAATTGGAGTGGCACTTGCAACTTGTCTTCTACATGCCAGATGCACAAGGAAATGTTTTCATGTAGCAGTAGCTTGTGATACTAAATAGTTGCACTTGCTGATATGAATGTATTTCAGGAGAAAACAAAAAGAACCAAGCCTGAAAACATGAAATGAGAGATGTGGTTTCACTCAGCTAACTAATTACATGTTAAATGGCTTATTACAAAACAAATATGGTTAAAATAGGTTTAGCTGACTGTTAAAGGTTTCAAATAACATGAAGTCCCAAGTCAATAAGACTAACTGATTCAATATTAACCAATACTGGGGGAAAAAAGGCAGTATTTCAGTTCACTGAAAATCAATAAGCTGAGGGCGAGTAATAGACTTTCTTTCAGAATGACCGGTCTTAAATTTAAGTATGCATGAAAAAATTATTGTAAATCCTTTAAGATTTTAGTGTTGACCTGAGCTCCATTTTGTGAAGCAGGCTGACTTGTTTGCTGGTGCATTGCAGCAAAACCAATCAGTGGGGCTGTTTGGGGGGGAAGTCAAGTACACCCCATTCACTGGAGGTGAATGAGGCCTAATGGCACTCCTACACTCTGACTCACTCCATGCAATTTCCCCTCACATACCTACAATCCCCCTCCCTCCATTCCTCACTGCCCCGTCTTTGGCACTCTCCGTTTCGAAATGTCAACCATGAGGTAAAATAACTGACTGGCTGACTGGATGGTAATTGTATTGCTTAATAATTGATAGGCTGAGTGTTGATGCTGCTGCTGGGCTGGAAGAAGGAGAGAGATCACCTTTCTGGCTTTTCACTGCTCACAGTCAAATTTCTATACAACACTAGTATGATAGCCATTTCACTACATGATGATACTGATGATGATATAATTAAAAATGGATTGAGGCCTTAAACCTGAGTTAAATGCCTTTACTTCACTGTTCATAAAAACTAAATTAAATTAAAATAAAATACTATTGTTTTCAGACAGGATTAGATATATGCAAATAATGATAGGGTGCACGGTGTCATGCACAGAAATACAAAACACCATCATGGTAACATACATTACACTAATATAATGCAATAAACAACATAATGCAATTTAACATAAGATGTAACCTAAAACCATAATGCAATTACCCATTTGATGATAACTGATGACAAAAACTAAGAAGAAACTATCATTTAAGCAAAAAAAAAAAAAAACATAAAATCTCAAGTGTCACACGTAAAATTCTCGGAATGTCAATTTATGGTTTTTCACTGTAAATTATAAGACTACTTTCTCCCGTCCAAAAAATGTAAATTTAATACAAGAAATTACATTAAATGTCCTGTTAGATTTAATTACAGTTTTTTCACTGTGTATAATAAAGAAAGGAGGATGTGGAGGACTTGCAGGAAAGGGAACCAGGGGAGAAGGTAGATGGAGAGACCAGAGTGGAGCTGATGGTGGGAGTAGCCATGGAGGAGCCAGGAGCAGGAGGAGCCAGATGGAGATTCAGAGAATAGCCAAGTCTGAGGGCCAATGGTCGAGTCGAGGGAGGAGCCATGGTAGATAAGGCCTTGACGACACCATGGGTACAAGCAATTGAGTCTGAGCCACTGGAGGTGGAGACCCAGGTGGAGCAGAGCAGACAGAGAGCCCGAGTGACACCAGAGGTCCGGAGGGCCAAGGCGGAGCTGACGGCTCAGGCGACCAAGGCGGAGATGAGGACTCGAAAGACTGCAGCAGAGCCAGAGTGACTGAGGACAATGGTGGAGCCAGAGGGAAGGAGGAGCCAGACGGAGCCAGAGGGATGGAGGGACGAAGCGAAGCCGGAGGAGTGGAAACCCATAGCGGAGGAAGGTCGACGACTCACCAAGGTGGAGCCGGAGGGACGAGGGAACCCATTGGAGTCAGTGGGAAGACGGGCCACGGTGGAGACGAGGGAAGAAGGAGCCAAGGCGGAGTTGATGGGTCGGAGGACCGAGATGGAGTCCGGGAATCAAAGGCTGAAGGTGGAGACAGGGGATCCTCATGCCCAAGCAGAACTGGAGACTGGACGGCACAAGGCAAATTAGAGCATCCGGATGGCGCTGACTGAGGGTGAGCTGAGCGCCTGTCAGGAACCATTGGAGAGAGGGCTTAGGAACTGGCGGAGGAGAGGAGGCAGGAGAGGAGGCGGAAGAGGGAGGCTGGGTGTGAACTCGGGAGATACAGGAAGCTCAGGACACGCAGGAGATTCAGGGCTGGGTGGAACCAGCGGAGACGCAGGAGACATAGGAAACTCAGGAGAATTGAGTATTACCTCCCAAAACCAGTCAATTAAATCCACATCAAAAATGTCCATCAGTTCCTCCAAATAGTTTCCAGATGCCAGTTGCAGCGGGAGTGTGGGCGGGGCTTCCCTCCAAGCCGTCGATCTCCACTAATACTCCCTCTGCGACACTTGTTGTTGCCGGCTTGCGCACCTGGTCAGATTCTTTGAAGGGCTCAGGCTCTGGGGCGATGGTCGGCTCAGTCACTTCCTCTTGTGCTGGCAGGCTCAGGCTCTGCGTTTCAAGCAACATCTGTTGCATCGCTTGTGGATGGGGGCCGGCTGGTCTCTGGAACGGGAGTGGGGCTGGTGATGTCCTCCGCTGGGCCGACAGTGAATGGCGAATTGTTATTCACCAGCACCCACTCCACGAAAGCAGCAAAGTCCTCTCAGGGACCGTTCGCTGGAAGGCATGCCTTAGTCAGGAAACTGTGTAAGGCACGCCAAATCTAAGAAGTCCCTTGTTTGGTCCTCCAGTGAAGGGTCCTTCTGCTACAGGCAGAGCAGCTGAATGGTGGGCAGGTCCATGGGGAGAGGGGAGAAAAAACAAAAAAGACTGCAAATACTCACTTTGAGGCAGGTTATTCTGTAACATATTGTACTATTTAAAGGGGAATAAATAGGGGAAGTTGTGGCCTAATGGTTAGAGAGTCGGACTTGTAACCCAAAGGTTGTGGGTTCGAGTCTCGTACCGGCAGGGATTGTAGGTGGGGGGAGTGAATGTACAGCGCTCTCTCCCACCTTCAATACCACGACTGAGGTGCCCTTGAGCAAGGCACCGAACCCCCAACTGCTCCCTGGGTGCCGCAGCAAGAAAATGGCTGCTCACTGCTCCGGGTGTGTGTTCACGGTGTGTGTGTGTTCACTGTGTGTGTGTTATCATGGGATAAATGCAGAACACTAATTCCGAGTATGGGTCACCATACCATACTTTGAATGAGTGACTGCTGAAAATCTGAAAAAAAGTAACCATAGCAACAAATCAGGACTGATCAGAGACTAGGGCAACAGAACTAAACAAGGCAGGTGAATAGGAACAGAGAGACACACAACCAAAAATCCATAAATGTGACAATTATATGTTAATGAATAGATCATTATTTTAGAGAATATATAATTATATACAAATAAATTAATAATTGTGAATAAAATTCTTCTTAACTAACTTAGCATATATACACTTCTAGAATTTGTGGAAGGCTGCAACCTCTGGGAACTGCAGTGGAACACAATCTGGACCATAGTGGTTATGGTTTCTGAAACTCTGTGTTTCAGAAAAAGGACCAGTGGAATATCATGGTGTTCTACTAAATTCAGCATTCCTGAGAGCATAATCACTCTATTAAATTACAACTTGAAAGAGGCTGGATAATTAAAACTCTTTAATTATTACAGACAGGTCTGCTTAATCAGACATTTAATTTTATATATTAAAAAATATATATTCCATGCTAGAAATTCAAGAGTTTTTTTTTTTTATGGTACCATCCATCCACAAAAAGTATTTATAGGAACAGATCCATCATTTACTCTAAGAAGCTCTCTGTATCTAAATTCAAGGACTTCTCCTGATGATAGTCCCTCCGAAACTCACAAAGAGAGACCCGAAATTCAAATGAGTTTCCCATTAAATGAATTATTAATTTACAGCGTTATATTTGAATGAGAATTGACCCATGAATTTCCATCTAGCACATGACTGGCCAGAGCCCTGGTAGCTGACTAACTATAGGGATGACAAGCAACACAAAATGCAAAGAGGTTAAATATCACAGTAAAGAACTATGCATAAAGGATGAACAGGGTATAGGAGAGACAGAGAGCGAGAAGAGAGACAGGGTTGGGAATTAACAAGTGACAAAATTTCCTCTGGGCCCCTTTAGGTGAGTGTGTGACTTCCGGCTGGACAGCTGTTTAATTGTGAAACGACCCAAGCCTCTGATGATCTGAGGTCGGTCGGCCATCTGTCCAAATGAACACGGTAAACAACAGGGAAACACTGGCTACTGTTTGTTTGTGTCATTTCTCAACCCAACTGTCTGCACTGTCAGTGAGACCTTTTTTTTCTTTTAGTAGTTAAAGGACTTCAGTTAGTTATGGCCTAGTTATCCTTTATTTTGTCTATCCACCTTTTTCCTGAACGCGGAAGTCTTGTCCTACTCATACTGGAGTGATGATTTACATTTCTGGTGTTTCTCGTCAAATTAACCTATTTTCCGAGCTGATAATATTTTGTTAAACCTATGAAAATTATTTTTAAAAAACACATGGCACTATAGTTTCATCACTTTAAAGTGTTGCAATAGCCGTCTTTTTGCAGTAACTCACCAGTCATAGTTTAATGAGTGGGTAGACGCATGAAGCGGCCCGATGTTAGCTGCACTGAAAACAGATGAGCACATATATCCTACAGCTCCTGATTGGGGCGAGGTTCAAGGGATTTTGTCCACAAAATGATAAGAGCACACATTATTTTATTATTTCACACACATTTTAACTTAGGCACTTCTCTTGTCAGTGTTTGACACAGAATGCAAAGCATACAGTGCCGGACTCGGACAGATTTACTGGTGCGCAAAAACAAGTTCTTTACCGGAACTTTATTGCTGTTAATGTGGCAGCCAACAACAGCACAGCGTAGCCCTGCACACATTTTTATATTTAGTTATATTGAGAAAGTTCCAGTTTACCCTGCTGAAAAAAAAAAAACCCCAGCCTCACCAGTCATAGTTTAATGAGTGGGTAGACGCATGAAGCGGCCCGATGTTAGCTGCACTGAAAACAGATGAGCACATATATCCTACAGCTCCTGATTGGGGCGAGGTTCAAGGGATTTTGTCCACAAAATGATAAGAGCACACATTATTTTATTATTTCACACACATTTTAACTTAGGCACTTCTCTTGTCAGTGTTTGACACAGAATGCAAAGCATACAGTGCCGGACTCGGACAGATTTACTGGTGCGCAAAAACAAGTTCTTTACCGGAACTTTATTGCTGTTAATGTGGCAGCCAACAACAGCACAGCGTAGCCCTGCACACATTTTTATATTTAGTTATATTGAGAAAGTTCCAGTTTACCCTGCTGAAAAAAAAAAAACCCCAGCTAAAACCAGCCTAAACTGGTTGGCTGGTCTTAGCTGGTTTAAGCTGGAAGTAGCTGGTTTTAGGTGGTCTCCCAGCCTGGCTAAGCTGGTTTTAGCTGGTTGGCCAGCTGGTCCCCTACCCTGACCAGCTAAAGAAGTGGTCAAAATCCCTCTAAAACCAGCCTGCTGAACAGCTAAAACCAGCCAACCAGCTTAGGCTGGTTTTAGTTGGGTTTTTTTTTTTCAGCAGGGTAATTAATTCAGTCGATCTTTTTACCCCGTTTTAACATGGATTTCTGTGGAGACAGGAAAACGACAGCATCCAAATGGAAGTTAGAATCCATCATGGCAGCGCTCATCAGTTACTCAGGAAAAAGATGTATAACAATTCATTTATCTGTCCATCTATTCATTCTCCTGGTCCATCATCTTTTCATTTACCAATCTGATAAAAAGCACTAAGTTTTCCAATACAGTTCAGGCCCAATGATTGGTCACTGTCGTTACCCAGATTAATGTACAGAGGGAAGCAGACAATTGTACACCTATTAAGAGCAATTGATTGGATGTGCTTGCAGGGCTGCCAAGAGCACTATACCTCTTTGAACAACGCAGGGTGGATAGAGAGGGGGGTCAGGGGTTTAACAGCCGATAATTGGAGCCAGGTCAGCCATTAAAAACCCCTCTGGCCGACAGCCAGGAGGGATCTGCCTGTTTCCGCTACTGCCCTCCAGTTCTGTCCCTGTCTGCAAAGCTTTAATGTGCTAATGCACAAACGTACAAATGGGCCTCAGGGTGGCACTGAGCGGTTTACCGGATCTAGGAGGTGGGTGGATGTGTACTGGAATACCACAGCAGACTGGGAAAGTATGGGATCCAGATTAGAGGAAAACAGAGCCATAGTCAATATCCGGAAAGGTAAGCTTGACAACTTTACCACACTGTAAAAAGTAATCATTGAATCTACTTAAGAAAAGCGAGTAAACATAACTGATTTTTACAAATTTGTTGAATTTACTTAATTACACTGTGTTATGTGAACTTTCAGGTGGATGCAATAGTTAAACTAAACAACTTTAGTAAACAGTACTTAAGAGCATCTAGTTTGTTGGATTAAAGGTCTGTTTCCATTGTCTGGTGCAAAGAACAATGAATACAGTTTTAGAGTGAATACAATTTGAAATGGTTAAGGTTTTGTTTTGTTTTTTTTTTACAGATAGGGTTCTGAATCTTTTTTTCTTCAAGCTGTCAAATAACAGTAAGATTTCAGCTTTTTGGCTTGCCCACAAGCTGTTGCTGCCTCATAATCCAGTAGAGCGTTTCAAATCATCATATTTATATTAATAACTTAATATATTTACTGGATTTAGGTAATTGCAGCATATGACAAAAACATTAATGTGTTCTGCTACCCCTATTTTAATTTCTTCAATGTGTTGGGAGTCCCTGCGTATGCGCAATGTGAACGTGTACAGGTGATTGGTGACGAC
>NW_015546101.1:2126253-2132841 GCF_001515605.1 Sinocyclocheilus anshuiensis | reverse complement strand
TATTTTTTCTATTTATTTCCTGAGTGCAGTATGTGCAATTTTTCTTACAGTGTTAAATTGTTGATTTGATAGCATGCCTAAAAAGTAATGACTTGAAGTAACATTGTTTTAAACAAATAAATGCCCTATTGTTGTGCTAACAATCTGTTTTCTGTCTTTGTATTAACAACTTCAAGTTTTGAGTACAGCTTACTTGAGAGGCAATCTGCAATCTGTTTCCACACATTTGTCTAGTAATGTGAACAAAGCAGACTTGTTAAGAGAACTTTGAGTTCTGTGAGTAAGTTTTATTAACTCAAAAATTATAAACTAATTTGCTTGAGAAATTTGAGGCAATCAGTTTCCACAGGTTTTCCAAGTAAGTTCAACTCATTACTTTTTACAGTGCATAAGCATCTCATAATCATTTTTACTGAAAAGGAAGTCTTTGGTTTGATAGCATAAGCAGAAGAACCAAAGGCTTAGGAAAAATTATGTCTGATTTGTGAAAGAACTCGAGTCAGATCTTTTCAATGAATTGGCTGAACTGGTTCACAAAACACAAATTGGACAGAGCAACTGATTTTATGACAGTGTTATCAACAAAAAGTACAGAGCATTTTTTAAAACGTACAAAAAGCTTTCTTCATCCAACAGATTAATAAAAAAAACAAATGTAAATATTCTAAATGACTTCATTTTGAAATGGTTGCACACAACTGATTTCAGACAGGCTTCTGAGGCAGCGTAACGGTTTAATGATCTACAAAAAATAGAAAATATTTATGAATAAAATTTGCTATTTTAAAATACCAAATATATCTTGCTAGAAACAACATCAAAAGTGGAAAATGTCAGTCAGAAACATATTTACACACAAACTGACCACCAACCGCAACTTTCAGGTGGCATCTTTATTTTTTAGCTCAACTGTCATGGAATAGATAACGCACAGGATTGTGGGATATCAAAAGCAGCGAAGGATACATCTATGCATACCTTTAAAAATCAGATGAAGGTATCTCAGGTAACATTGGATTTGGACTATACTTCTTACCTTGGAATGTATTCTCCGAAAGCATAATTTTTCAGCTTTCGGATGTAGCCTATTTCACCTAGAAAGTAGATTTTTTATAATGGAGGTCCCACAGTTGGGGCTATATTCCTCTTATTTTTTCCTGTAAGAGCAGGCGTGGACATTTGTAAATTGAATGTGTCTGGCTTCTGGTGTCATTTGCTTTCAGCTATTTTTAGCTGTACAAAACAGCTCGTTTTGCTTCTTGATATTGCAAACTGGTGTTTCTTACTATACTATTTTTATGTACTGTCTTATGTATTGCGTTGTAGCACAAACAATTTTACAGTTTATTCTTGTCATTATTTCCTTTCTGCAGCTAATGAAGCGGAAGTCTCGCACATTCACAAAAAACAGCTTATACTTCCACATTGAAAAATAAGGTGGATATATTTGTACATACATACATACAGTATATATCAATATATAGCCTAATAGATATTGATGATCAACATCTTGGTGTTGTATGTTGTTGTGTCCCAAAAGTTTTGGACCCACCCTAACAATACTCTTGCCCATAGCCTCTATATAGTCTCATCTTCAATGAACTCATAGCCTCACGGTGAGGTTCATCTGCCGCTGCCCTGGCTGTGTTTCAAATAGAGCTGTTATTCCCCCCACCCCCTTCTCCCCAATTGCATTAGTGCTTAACCAGGCAAACCCTGAGAGGCAGCAGCGATAACCATTATAGACAGTCGACAGGCCCCTGCCTCAGCTCTGTTAGTAAACCACACAAGCCACCTGATAAAACAGCCACGACTGCTGTCCCCCGCTCCGGCGATGTGAAATACAGCGAGCGACGGAACAGCTTCATTCCGGCGGCCTGTTCTCTTCCTCGGTTGAGTGAGCACAGCAATAGGAGGTGTAATTTACACCCCAGCCAAACCTGTCATTACCCGAGGGCACTTGTTATGGCTGCACCCGATGTTTTTCCAATTCACCGCCAACCCCTGTGACTGTCAATCTCCTGAGTGGATGTAGTTGGGGGGAGAGAGGCAGGGGGCTCTGGGAATATTCCAGGCTCAGGCGGACAGCGGACAATTTTTCCTCGGCGGGAATAATGGGAGTGGAGCGGCAACAAAGGCAAGACTGCTGCCGTAAGCAAAACGATCCTGCAAAATGATTCTGTCTACCGGTAACGCGCCACAGCACGGGTTGTTTAAAGTCTTACCAACTGCTTTTCAGAGTGCTTCCCCTACTAATACACACACTGGCTCACAACACGACACTCTTTACCATGAGTAATCCACTTTATTTATGTTTTTGCATGGCAGTTTATACAGAATTGTTGCTAAAAGAGCGAGATCCAGAACTGTATTGCATTGGAAGTGCGACGTGACAGGGCGCCTCGCTTGGTGCTGTTCGTTATATTTACCATTTTGTAGTGAGATAAACATGTGCACACTTTCTTTCCCCTGCATTACACCTGCTGAGACTCCACCTGGGAAGAGCAGATGGATGTGAAAATCTCTGTGTTCTATGGATTTTGAGACAAGAGCAACACACACACACACACACACACACACAAACACACACACACACACACACACAAACACATAATGGGAGTGGAGCGTCAACAAAGGCAAGACTGCTGCCGTAAGCAAAACGATCCTGCAAAATGATTCTGTCTACCGGTAACGCGCCACAGCACGGGTTGTTTAAAGTCTTACCAACTGCTTTTCAGAGTGCTTCCCCTACTAATACACACACTGGCTCACAACACGACACTCTTTACCATGAGTAATCCACTTTATTTATGTTTTTGCATGGCAGTTTATACAGAATTGTTGCTAAAAGAGCGAGATCCAGAACTGTATTGCATTGGAAGTGCGACGTGACAGGGCGCCTCGCTTGGTGCTGTTCGTTATATTTACCATTTTGTAGTGAGATAAACATGTGCACACTTTCTTTCCCCTGCATTACACCTGCTGAGACTCCACCTGGGAAGAGCAGATGGATGTGAAAATCTCTGTGTTCTATGGATTTTGAGACAAGAGCAACACACACACACACACACACACACACAAACACACACACACACACACACACAAACACACACACACACAGACAGAAAGAGAGCTCAACACAGCACAGGTCTTCCTCTCTGACGTCGCTCTGGGACTCCCTGAGGTCCCGTCCTCCAGAGGTGGGCCCAGGCTGTATGTGTGTCCCTACACAAATGTCTCTCTCTCTCTCTCTCTCTCTCTCTCTCTATGTGTGTGTGTGTTTGTGTCTTGCTGTTCTGCAGAGGAGGTGCAGTAGCCATCAAAACACAATGCTTAAGATACCATTAGTAGCCCAAAAACACTAGCATTCTCCAAATTCACAATAATAATAAAACATTTTAAACAATATAATTCATACTATATAGTGTCATATAGCCTCTATCAGTTGGGTGGTATCTTTGTTGCCCCGCCTCCCCAAGGTTTGAAATCAGACATCCAACAGAGACATACCTGATGATGGCAATGAGACTTGTCTGGTTTGGGAAAACCTGAAAACAACTGTTTTATCACTCTAAGAAGAAGGATAGAGTGATTGTTTGGTTTGGGTGATGAAAAACAACATTCAATTCAAATGGTTGACTTCCCCTTCTAATTTTAATCAACTCTATCTATGATAATATTTAAATAATATATAATTACTTAACATATTCACAGAGGAGATATTGATGCTTCTTGACTTATTGTCAACCACTAAAAAAAAGACACATAACCACTATTGCAAAGCTTATTAAAAAGAAAATCAGCACTTTTAGTTTTCAGTTTCCAGGAAGGGATGAATCTCAGAGTTGGATGCACGTTTTTTGCTATTTGTAGATGTTTATTGCCTAAAACAATGTTTGCATAAATATATTTTGTACTTAACATGACATTTATAATTAAAAAAAAAATAGGTTGTACTGATATTACAATTCTGGCTGCTAAATATTTTTCATGGTATGGTCGATAACCAAAATGGTACAACTGGAAAAATGGTGCAAATGGAAATAAAACACAAAAACATTTCTTTATATTCCAAGTGAATTTAGGCATCTCAACATATAATGTACAGTATGAAAGATGGATATTAATTTTGAGAGTTGCTAAATATTACATTTAGCAGCGTTATCAAATTATTTGTGTTTTTATTGATGAATTGTAAAAACAGAAATGAGCATCCAATATAAATATCCAGTATCAATTGATATTGACAAGTAGTATCAGCCCATAAATAAGTTATTGTGCATCCCTACTTAAAATTCGTAGGTTGTGATGTGCTATGATGCAAAATAATTCCCATTTGGTTCTAAGTGCAGCTGAGAATATTTATAAATATTTTTAATATTTATAAAGAGCTCAGGACATTCTGTTCTGTTATATAGATGTGTCTGAGAGGAAGTTATCTCATAAACCCATACAGACGGTTTGTTCTATAAAAGATCAGAAACATGCAGAGTGAGTCAGATATGTGCCCCCCCCCCTCACCCCCCCCCTTTTAAAGCCCTTTTTTTTTTTTTTTTTTAGCTTGATTTTCTTCTCTTCATATATTTTCCTCTTTGTTATCAAAGTTTTAATTGAAAGTCAGTGAAAGGTGGCAGAGCACCCAGCTGAGCTCTCAACATAGCTGTCTTCTTCTCTGGGTTAGATCTTCCTCCCGTGAGGCTACGAGCCCCTGCGTCATTCACAAAAATCATTCAAATAGCTTCGACCTCAAAGCTTCATCTTCATTCAGAAATCTTTTTATAGCACAGGCTGTGCTGGAGAAAGGGGGCGGATGATGGGAAGGGCTGGCCAGAGGGGGAACAGAGATGTTTATGAGACTGTGTGTGCGCTGGGCTGTTTCGGGCGGAGGCTGCTTAGCACCCGACGCCAGACCCGCTTCGCTGCCTCACCTGTCTGTCTCCTCTCCGACACATGTGCGATTGCAGGAAGTGGCAGCCAGTGCTGTGACGGACTGCTGTGAATGTGTGATCCAGCAGCATGAAGGTTCATTGGCTGAGAGTAAAGACATCACAGCACCTTGTTAGTGAGCTGCTGCAAACAGAGCAGCATTGCTGAGGAAACAGAACTCATCACTGAGAGAAACCTTATTCACAGCTACGGCACACCCACCAACAGCTCGAGCTGTAAATAACTTAAAATTATGCATGAAGAGCTGCAAAAACACTATGAATTGATCAAAAAGATCAAATCCTGAAACAAAATAGGCTACATGCAAACAATAAATAGTCTCTATATTCAAGGCTGTAACCAGATTTAGCCCAATATAACATATGACCGTTATGGCCTTTCCTATATATTTTAAGAGCTCAATCAAGAGATATTTCACCCCAAAATGATTTTTTTTCATCATTTACAAACTCAGAAAAAGGTACAAAGCTGTTACTGGGGCGGCATCCTAAAATAAAAAAGTACATATTAGTACCTTTTGAAAGGGTACCGCCCCAGTGACAATTTTGTCATTTTTTTCTGAAAGTGTACTCATCTTCATGTTTTTCCAAGCCTATGACTTTCTTTCTTCTGTGGAATATAAAAGAAGATATTTTAAGAAATGTTTCAGTTTCTTTATCCATAAAGTGAAAGTCAGTGGGGTCCATACAGGTTTGGAACGACATAAGGGTGGAAAGACTTGTAATTGTACAATTGCTACAATTCCTTGTTCTGGTTAGTCTGAAGACACCTGCAGAAATAAGACACAAAGGCAAAATGCAGTGACTAAACATTTTCAAAACTGATTTATGGATGAAACTGAGTCTCTTGGACTATGATCTGTCTTGTGACAGACAAGCTTGGCTCACCATCGCTCAGATTCAGAGTAAAACAAATTTATATGAAATCTATCAAAATCCAATCAAACTCAATTTCAGTGTTGCTATAGTTACTGCATTTTGCCGTTTTAGGACAGAACTTCCTATGAGGAACTCAGACAACCTCTCCATCCAAGAGATCTTGTCATCCCCGGTACATACTCATTGACAAGCCTTGAAATCAGCTGTTACCCATTAGCGTACAGACCTGAGTAGATGGAAACAAGCACTAGGATGGGCATATGAACATATTCCTGACATATTCTCACAGAGAAGACTGCTGGGAAATTAGTGAGGTGGCACTAATAAGCCCCTGTGTGTTTATTGGGGGTCTGGGGGGCAACCAGAGTGCATTAAAAGCCATTAGTTGCCTCTAACATGGCCACGCTCACTTATTTTGACAGATTCATACAGCAGGATGATTCTCTGCACAGAGGGTATATCTGTATGCACACACACACACACACACACCCCGATCCTTCACATCCTCTTCAGCGTGCAGCCCATCCAGCCGTGACTGCACACAGTCAAATTGGTTTGGGGTGGGAGGCGGATCTGTGAATAGAAGCTGTTTGTAGTCAAAAGCAGCTGGGCAAGTGAGTGATGGGGAAAGAAAGCAGAGGAGAGATGGCAGTATGTGTAATACCCTTGATAAACAAGGTGATAACAGTATGCTTATGGAGAGTTTTTTTAGATTCTTATATATGGGAATATTATTTCTTTTATAAAAATAAGCATATATACT
>NW_015546101.1:2124898-2126232 GCF_001515605.1 Sinocyclocheilus anshuiensis | reverse complement strand
TGCAGAAAATCTGTTTTGTCTGCATAATGATAAACAATTACATGATAAATATGGCAAAAGCTTATATATATATATATATATATATATATATACAGTATATATATACAGTATATATATATATATATACTACATTTAATAGAAATAATAATAATGATAATGATAATGATAATAAAATATAGCATGCTTTTATAGCTTTTAACAGCCTTGAAATTATGGCAGAAAATGGCATCAGAATAAAATTGCCTTTTTGTAAAACACATTGACTTTATGATCTGTTCTTTCACTATAATAATGTTGGATTTCCATTCTCAATTTAAACAGAAATCTCCCTCTACCAAGGTGACTCCACCTCCAGAAATAGCCTCTCTCCCCTGCTTCCAAAACCTTTCCAAATGTCTGAGGTAGCTTTCAGATAATGGACAAAAAAAGGCTAATTAAAGTTAATTAACAGGTGTGTCATGTCCTAATTCTGTTGACTTTTGAGAATTTTTTAATAAAGTACACAGAGAAGAATTCAATATGTGGCTGCGTGAGGTATCCCTGCCTTAACTGAGTCTTCATTCCCACCATGCACAGTATTTGTGTAGTCCTCCTCGTTTTCAGTACGAAATGTTCTGGTGGTGATGCTGCTGCTTAAATGGCAGAATGTACTTGTATCAGCCTGAAATAAATTTACACCACAGCCAAAAACTCCTCTTTAGCTCTCTCTCTCTCTCTCTAAGCCAGAGCTCCATCATAGTTCACAAACCGCTGGCTTTTGGTTTTGCAAGTGAAAAATGCAAATACATATGATACATGCCTTGATGTCTATATTAACTTAGTTCACTAACTATGGGCACCATTTTTACAGTTCACACCTGAAAGCAGTAGCAATTTTACTAGTGACTGACATTTATTGTATGTTGGCAAATGCAACTTCATATCTGCAACATTTGTCACTGTAAGCTATGTTTGATTTCATAACAGCAAGAAATTAATTAGCATAAGAGTAATCAGAATACTCTGCCGCTTTTTTTAAATCTCACTCTCCCGATCATCACATAACATCTTTCCAACTCTCATCTCACAGCAGGATCAAGGCTTCACAGTTGACACGTATTAGTATGCAGGCAGCTTGTGAGAGCGTCTGTGACGTCAGCAGGAGTAGAGAGGGTGGAAAAGGTGTCCGAGGGAGAGCAGAGGCTCTGGCTGATCGCACCATTATTAGAACAGCAAACACGCTTAAACACCATTAAGTTCTATGTTACATGTGCCATTTAGTTTCCACGGTAACGACAGGGAGGTGTATATTTAGAGCTGACGGAATAAGATCGTGAAGGAGAGGCAGAGATTTG
>NW_015546101.1:2121983-2124869 GCF_001515605.1 Sinocyclocheilus anshuiensis | reverse complement strand
GAGATTTGGGGGGGGGGGGGTTGAGAAGCAGATGCAATTTATCAAAAACAAAAAGAAACTTTGACATGTTTGAGTCACAAAGTATTTAAAGCCTCTGTGCTGATTCATGCCAGGCTGACCAAACCAAACCAATTCAAAAAGGGCTTTTTTCTTTTCTCTTTTTCTTTTCAACGGTCCTTTCATTAAGGGATTATGAGAAACTCACTAGAGAACAGGAGACCTGCTTCTTGTTTTGTTTGAGAATGTGTATTAGGTTTATAAATCTTGGCCAGTTGGAGGCAGCACTGGCTTCAGTCTATGCATTTCAAACCCTGAACTCATGGTACTTTACTGTAAGGCCACTGTTCCTGAGACCATTTTGCATCATTTCTGGGAAAATGACGATTAATGAACCAGCACAAGTTTAAAACATGATATTGATGGCTATCTGTAACATTGGCAATTTCTATTTGTTGCATTTATCTAGTATTTCCAAACCTGTAAATAAAAAAGATTCTATTATGTATGCCTTTTTATTTACATTATACATTATAATATGAATTATTTAATCAATATAAAGTATTTAAATTATTTATTTAATTTGTATTATAATGTATACATAAAATAATTCATATTATAATTAATTGCATTTATCAAGTATTTCCAAAAAGCATAAATAATATAAAATATAATATTTATTAAAAAGCACATAAATTATCTAATTATATTTTCTAAGAAATAGAACCTTTTTATTTATATTAATTACATAATTCATATTATATTATATTGCATCTATCTTGTATTTCCAAAAAAAAAAGATCCGAAATCAATATTTGAGCAAGTACATAACCAGCCAGTTACTTTAGCCCGATTCACAACGGTTATCTTATAATAATGTTTTCTACATTATTTGAGTGGTACGGGTAGGTTTTCGCGGGAAATTCAAGCATGGCACTGCGTCATTACGTCACGTCTGTAAACATAAAGAAGTTGTCCCGGCTACTAGGCTATCACATGTGAGGATCCTGTAGGTGGCAGATCGTTTATTGCCTTTTCTTACAGCAGCCAGAATAATTAAATGTATCATTTTGATGGCGGATTGTAATCCATAAAGGATTTTGTGTTTATGAAACACATGTGAATAAAATTAAATTATATTCCTAGAAAAGGTTCTATATTTTGTCCTACGAATGAAATTTAGAATGTGCCTAAGCACAAGAAAATCTGTATTTATCAAACGTGCGCACGCAGTTCTTGCGCACATGAGTAAGCAATCATTGTTGATAAATCCCACATGTGCGTAAGTAGTATGCTCGTTCACGTTCGTGGTCATTTGCATTCGGAAACGCCTCCAATGAACCATATATGGTGACAACACCTCCCTTTATAAATCACGTGAATGTATGTGTCCTCACCGAAATCATGGCAAAGAAAGCGGTACCGACGATCAGCGCGGTCTTTGAAAAATCATTGTTTGCCAAGTCTTCCAATAACGCAAGATAAGGCATTGCACTGAGACAAACATTTGTCACAGCTGTGTTTTATAGGGTTTGACACCAATTACGCAAATTGTCTGTTTAAAACCAGACAAATTATAAATTGAGTGTTTTATAATTAAAGGAAACACAGGACATATGTGGATTGCTTAATGCATACTGTGACACTCTTAAATGCTTTTTAAGTGTACTGTCGCTATTCTACCACTAGATACTCTGCGTAAGCATGCTCAGAGGTGTGCTTATATTTACACACATTTCTACGTATAAGTACAAGTTGGTAGATCCCACACTTTGCGTGAAACTGTTCTTACGAACTCATTACGCACACATCTGTGCGTACGCACTGTTGATAAATGAGGCCCCTGGAATGTCAGTATTTATTTCTGGGACTGAAATTCACACAGCATCCACAAGGGGGTGGAGTTACTTTACAATAGTACAGTAGATGGTTATGAGATGCATGCTTGCATTTAAAAACTCAGCTGCAATTCCAGGTTTTCAAACAGAGATGGCGACAAAGAGGCAAAACTTACGGACTGCAGCTTTAAGTACAAACACACACATACACACACATATATTAATAATAGAAAGACTTTATTATATATTATTATAATGTATATTCTTCATGTCATATCATTTGCCAAATGAAAAGACGTTTTTATATTCACTGAAATTTAACAGCTGATTGAACAGTTTATTCTTATTTAAGACCAATTTATAGGGTTTGACACCAGTTACGCAACTTGTCTGTTTAAAACTAGACAAATGATAAATTGAATGTTTTATAATTAAAGGAAACACAGGACATATGTGGATGTGTGGATAATGCATACTGTGACACACTTAAATGCTTTTTATGTATAGTGTCACTATTCTACCACTAGATTCTCTGAGTAAGAATGCTCAGAGGTGTGCTTATATTTACACACATTTCTACGTATAAGTACAAGTTGGTAGATCCCACACTTTGCGTGAAACTGTTCTTACGAACTCATTACGCACACATCTGTGCGTACGCACTGTTGATAAATGAGGCCCCTGGAGTTAGTAATCTGTACTTAATCTGTGTTTCAGAAAGACATTTTTTAAACCATGATTAACTATTCTAGAATAAGCCTACTCCTGTCTTAATTTAAACCCTGTCTGGGAAACTGCCCCATATACTTTGTTTTAGTAATGTTGTTGAGTGTTTGTGTCATTTTAGTAGTAGTATTATAGTATTTTTTTAAGATTTAGATTTTTTTTTTTATATTTTAATTTTAGTTGAACTTTTTAGTATTTTTGCATGTTTTTATCATTTTTATTAATGTTTGTAGTTGTATTTTTTTTTTTTTTTCATTTTTTTAAACAATTCTCTTTGACAAAAAACACTTTACTGTCTTTTTTGATCAATTTAAGTTTTGAATTA
>NW_015546101.1:2117680-2121615 GCF_001515605.1 Sinocyclocheilus anshuiensis | reverse complement strand
AATCGCACCAAACGATTCATTCACGAATTAGAATGAACCGATTGCAGCTGTTCTCGAGTCGACAACTCACTGATTCAAATTAACCGTTTAGTGCGAGTCTCCAGTGAACTGAATTCACACGTAAGAACCGGGGCCCTCATTTATCAACAGTGCGTAGAAAAGGTTCTATAACGAATGAAACGAATGAAATTTAGAATGTGCCTAAGCACAAGAAAATCTGTATTTATCAAACGTGCGCACGCGCACATGACGCACATGAGTAAGCAATCATTGTTGATAAATCCCACATGTGCGTAAGTAGTATGCTCGTTCACGTTCGTGGTCATTTGCATTCGGAAACGCCTCCAATGAACCATATATGGTGACAACACCTCCCTTTATAAATCACGTGAATGTATGTGTCCTCACCGAAATCATGGCAAGAAAGCGGTACCGACTGAGAAGCCGTTCTGTGCTCTCACTCTCAGCGCGGTCTTTGAAAACGCGTTCTCTGCAGAGCGCATTGTTTGCCAAGTCTTCCAATAACGCAAGATAAGCCATTGCACAGTCTGAGACAAACATTTTTCACAGCTGTCTTTTATAGGGTTTGACACCAGTTACGCAACTTGTCTGTTTAAAACTAGACAAATGATAAATTGAATGTTTTATAATTAAAGGAAACACAGGACATATGTGGATGTGTGGATAATGCATACTGTGACACACTTAAATGCTTTTTATGTATAGTGTCACTATTCTACCACTAGATTCTCTGAGTAAGAATGCTCAGAGGTGTGCTTATATTTACACACATTTCTACATATAAGTACAATTTGGTAGATCCCACACTTTGCGTGACACTGTTCTTACGCACTCATTACGCATACATCTGTGCGTACGCACTATTGATAAATGAGGGCCCGGGAGATCTTGTGAGCGCGCGTCTGATGCTGTTAAAAATAAGTTACTAATGTCAAATTTTAGGATTAATTATTGTAACTGTCATGTCATATCATTTGCCAAATGAAAAGACGTTTTTATATTCACTGAAATTTAACAGCTGATTGAACAGTTTATTCTTATTTAAGACCAAATAGCTGCATACATTCTCATTCAGAGTGAAAAGATAAAATAAGGTGTTAAAATCAAAGGCTGTGAGCTCAATTTATAGGCAATATTTTGATCCTGAATCACGCTGCTGGTGAGGTGTTGAGGTAAATGCATGTGAATCAGATGTGAAGCGGCCAGAGTACAGTACACAAGGCGCTGTGTATTACCATGGCAGCTGAATCCCACCCGAGTCCTGCAGGTGTGTGAGTCACCCCTACTAGCTCAACAAAGGGAGAGAGGCCGCCGCATAGAGACGCAATCTCTTTGCGTATCTCTCTCTCTTTCTCTCTGTCACATGCTGCATTGCCAACTTACATGTGGGCTCTATGTCCAGTGGTGGACAGTAACGAAGTAGTTTTAAAAATGCTATGCATTTAGCCCTATGTGACGTCTGTTTTTATATTGTTTGTCAGCACACATAGCCTAAGTTACTATGTATCTGGATCAACTAGCCGAGTAGACAAATATAAATGTATATTCATAACCGTGCTGAAAATAAGTCAATGTTAGCTGATGCTAACTGTCTAGCTAACGGGCTTGCTGGTGCTAAATTTAGGGTTTTTTTTTTTTAAATAAAGTTTTTAAATTTTATTCAACCATAATAGATTACATCTTAGGGAAAAAGAAAGGATGTGATGTTCAGAACATGGTAACTACAGTAATTATCAAAGTGGGAAGTGATGCCCTCTGGGGGCATTTGGCCAGGGGTGTTTTTACACCACAGACAAGGTTTGAGAAGAAAAAAAATCATTATGAAAATCTAATTATATTTTCCTTATTATATTCATTATTTCCTTATTGGTTATTTTGGGAAAATCCCAGGTATTTTGAGCAGTAGGATTATAAAAAAATATATGCTAATATAAAATTAAATGATAAAAGTAGCCTATATAAAACTGCAAAATAAACATTCGTCTATCGGTACTTTTTACTTAAGTACATAAAAAATCAAGTACTTTTGTACTTTTACTCGAGTAAAATTGAAAACTGTGTACTTTTACTTTTACTGGAGTAATATTTTATTATACGGATCTGCACTTTTACTCAAGTACTTGATTTGTGTACTTCGTCTACCACTGTCTATGCCCGTCCATGATTGCACCCCAACACCTTCACATACCATACCGTGCCAATGTTTACTCATTGATTGTTAAACTTTTTACATACACGTAGTTTGAGATTATATGTTTCTCTCTCTTGCATGCTAAAATTCTCCTGAGACGGTGAAGATTGTTCTGGAGGAACACCGTATTATGGCTGATGATTGTCTTATTCTAGCTGTTAATGGAAACTTCACAGGAGGCAGTTGGACTTCAGCACTATAGTCATGAATGCAGCAGAAATGAGTCAGGAAAAGGTGAGAGTTGGGCCGAACCCATGTGTGAAGTGATCCTGAATTCTATGAGCTGAGGTAACAGAGCCAGTAATGTGGTAAGGTCTGTTTATTGGTGCAATGGGAAGGTGGCGACTCAGCAAGTAAAAGATGGATGCAACCTTGAGTGCTCCCAGACAGTTATCATCCTAAACGAAAACTATGTATAAAACATTTTTGTTTAAAATAAAATTAAAAACGAACTGAAACTGAAATAAAAACTTTATGACTCCAAAAACTAACTAGAATAAAATTAAAATAGCCACAAATTAAAGTCGGAAGTAGTCTTATGGATCGGCTGCTTGCAGCTTGCAACTGATTGTAATAAAGGTTTGGTGTTAAAGCAAACTAAATGATTGGAGAAGTCCGGCCTACATCACCAGAGAGAAGACTGTAGTTTTCACTGGTAGATCGAGTTATTTTGTTTTTAGACTTATGAGGGAACTTCAGTTACTCACACTCAAGTTGTTCCAAACCTTGTATGAGTAGTGTCTTTCTTCAGCATAAAGGAAGATATTTTGCAGAATGTTGGTAACCAAACAGCTGATGGTAGCTATTGACTTCCATAGCATGGGCTAGTCAATGGCTACCATCAACTCTCTGGTTACCAATATTCTTTAAAATATCTTCTTTTCTAACTATCCCTTTGGCAGCCATAAACTAGTAAAACTAAAGTAAAAACAAAAATCAAATGAAAAATGATAAAGTGAAAATGAAAACTACATTGAAAAGACAAACTGAACATACATTAGAAATAAAACTTAAATTGAAAACAAAATATAAATAAAACATAGACATTTTTTTTTTTTAAATAACATGCCTACCCTCACACAAATATGCAAAGTGTATGTGAAATTCATCCAGAATCCATTTCCACGCCACCAGCATTTTTAACAACAAATTAGAAAAAAAAAATTTAGTTTTGACTGAAACACAATGATGTGAGTAAAACTACACATGTACACACCCAGAAAAAAGGGACAAAACTGCCACTGGGCCGGTACTCTGTCAAAAGCTATTAATTTGTATGTTTTAGGTGCTAATATGTACCATTTAGTGGAAAATAAGGTGCAAAGATGTACTTTTAGCTTTTGTACCTTAGGCTACCGCCCCAGTGACAGCTTTGAACTTTTTTCCTGAGAGTACAGTTAATTTAGTAATCTAGTAAAAAGCATCAGTTTCACTGTCTCTGTTAGAGTTTGCATTGTTCTCTATCGTCTTACTACTGTTCTGAATTTAGCTGATCGAGCTCTTGGGTTCTCCTGCACCTCTTTCTCACTTGGCTTTATCACATTCTTTAGACTGACCCAATATTTGCTCTCTCGTCCTCAGAGGTGGACAGTAACTAAGTACATTTACTTGAGTATTGTACTTAAGTACACTTTTTGAGTATCTGTACTTTACTTGAGCATTATTTTTTCTGGAAACGTATGACTTTAACTTCACTACATTTGAAAGACAAATATTGTACTTT
>NW_015546101.1:2107162-2116907 GCF_001515605.1 Sinocyclocheilus anshuiensis | reverse complement strand
GGATGAATGGCTACACATAGATGTGTCCAGAGCTGTGTGAGATCACTACCATCCTGCTTTTGTGGGGGTGGGTAGGTGTTAAATAATTTGTTTTGTTTTGTTTTTCCCCATAGGTTTTTAACATCCTAAAAGCTCTTTATTCCAAAGATACTACAAGCTAGTCACTGTATTCAGTAGGTGTAATATATTGTAAGTTGCTTCAGAGGTATTGCAATTATTACATACAACAATAATAAAACAGTGCGTTGACATAAAAAAGGAAATTTTCTTTTGGTACTTAAGTACTTTTAAAAGCCAGTACTTCTGTACTTTTACTTAAAGGGGTCATATAGGATGCCTATTTTCCACAAGTTGATATGATTCTTTAGGGTCTTAATGAAAAGTCTGTAACATAGTTTGGTTAAAATTTTTCAATGGTAGTGTAAAAAACACCTTTTTTACCCTGTCAAAAACAGCTCTTTTCAGATCAAGCCGTTTTTGTAGCATTTTCCTTTAAATGTTAATGAGCTCTGCTGACCTGGCTTTGGCTCGCTGGCGAAGGCTGCGGCGTGGTGGGGCGGCCAGGTCCTCTCCATGGAGGAAACGCTTGGTCAGCCGGTCCTCCAACGAGTGGAAGGTGAGAACACACAGTCGCCCCTTGGGACGGAGCAGGGTCTGCGCCACATGCAGGCCGGCGTGCAACTCATTGAGCTCATCATTTACGAATATCCGTAAGGCCTGGAAAGTTTTGGTGGTAATGTGTGAAGGGCGCTGTAGGCGGTCACGCCGGGCATACAGCACGCTGGCTAGAAACACTCCTAAAATAAGACAGGCAGAAGAAAGGATTACATTAGTTAAGCTAATCAACCCATAATTTGAATTGTTCACCTCCACTAGACTTTTGTTTTAGTTTAGTCAGTTATTATTTCAACTAAACAACATATTAATTGATTCACATATATTTTCCAAATTGGTTCCTAATTAATGGTTCAAATATGTGTTAAAGCAGTGCTTCCCCACATTTTTTGTGCTATGTATCCCAACGACCTCATCAGAAATGCTCAGGTACCCCATCATTAACACCAAACTCATTATACTGAATATGATTGAAACGTATCAAGTAAGGAATAATTGACGATGGGCCGTAGAATTACTAGAATATAATGCACATATATGATGCAGCCATGACGCAAAACAGAGGTTTTTTTTATTATTTTCTAATAAGTCAATGGCCCGTCATCATATTATATTTAGTATAATGAGCTTGGTGTTACATTTACATGTACATTCAGTCATTTAGCAGACACTTTTATCCAAGAGAGCAATGATATGCAAGTGCTATATCAAGTCTGTTAGCTTAAAGCAGTGCACGTAGCAAAGGTTTTTTTTTTTAATTATTATATAACAAATAAAAAGAAAAGAATAGAAAAAGAATAGCGCAAGCTAGTGTTAGAGGCCTTTTTTGCTTTTGTTAATTGTATAATAAATAAAAAGAAAACAAATAGATAGAATACACAAAGATTAGAGAAGTTAGTGTTTTTTTTAAAGGGGTCATATGATGTTGCTAAAAATAACATTATTTTGTGTATTTGATGTAATGAAATGTGTTTATGCGGTTTAAGGTTAAAAAAACACATTATTTTCCACATGCTGTACATTATTGTTTCTCCTCTATCGGTCAGCTCATCGATCTGAAAAGCAAGGCGTGCTGTGATTGGCCAGCTATCCAGTGCGTTGTGATTGGCCGAATACCTCAAGCGTGTGACGGAAATGTTACGCCCCTTACCATATTGTGATGCCCTGTCCGGCCGGAGCGACGAGACAAAAACATGAAAACCCATTATAAACGAGGCATTCGTTGCATCCAGTGGGGACATAATTATGGATTATAATGACTTATACTGTCTTTTTACACGTTGCGTTGCATCGCGCCGCGTAAACATAAAACCATGTCTGCATTTGTGATCGGAGAACCAAACAAAGTAGTTTCGCTTTCACAACGAAACACGCAGCGCCTTCACGACATGGCGGCGGCAACAACAATACTACAGCGAGAATAAAAGTTACGCCTTCTTTCTTTGCGTGAACATTTGGGTGGCGTTATGCAAATCTTCCCACATAGTGACGTAGATATGTTGGGGCGTGTTAGAACGAGCCGTTTTAAGTAGGCGTGGTTATAAAGAATATCTCTTTGGATTTGAGACTTTAGTCTTTGCAACTTTACAGATCTTCTTTATGCACCAAGAGCTTGTAACACTCCAAAGAGAAAGGAAGAATTAAAATCGCATCATATGACCCCTTTAAGAAAACAAGCATTTAGTAAATGAATAGAGTGCAAGTCTAAAAGGGGCAAGATTTTTTTTTAAAGAATAGTATTAGAATAGAGAGTGCTAGAGTTAGAGGGTCAAATAAATATGGAAGAGATGTGTTTTTAGCCGATTCTTGAAGATGGCTAAGGACTCAGCTGCTTGGATTGAGTTGTGGTGATGGGGGACTTTGCGTACATAATAAAATGTTATTTTATGGAAAAATGTCATTTTATGGCAAAAAAGACCTTTGCAATAACTGAAATTATTTAGCGAAGTGATATGGACATGTAATGCGGTCAAGACCAGTAGGGAACTACTTGCACGCCTTAGAGCATTCGTTAGCCAATCAGATTCAAGCATTTAACAGCCCTGTAGTATAAATATTTTTTATATTATTCAAGTCTCTTTAAATGTTTGATTTAAAAAAAAAAAAAGAAAAAAAGAAATACTGATTGTAAATAACTGTCTCACCAAGTACCATACATACAATAATAAAGTTTTTGTTTTATTTTCATAAAAAGACACTACAAAGTGATTAATCAAGATTAGTGATCTTAATTGGTTATGTTTACCAAAGCTAAAATTTCCACCTCCCCCTTTTTCAAAAACTATTATATACTGTAAATTTCACAATTTATAAAACCTGAAAAACAACCATTGCCTTTATACTTGAGACAACAGTATGTGATTAGGGGCCTTGTAGTTGAATAATTCGACTTAAGATCTCATCTCTTTTCTGGCTTTATGAAGTACATTATTCAGTATGATGAATGGAGGTGCAAGGGGTGTTTTTCGCAAAAACAATCAAGAAAGCAAATTCCTCATCAAGAAGAAAAAGGTGCAGTGTACTTGAAGGGCATATAAACAAAGAGACAAACACACTGAAAGATGAACACCGCTGGGGACACACAGGGCTTATTCCAGATCAGTATGTGTGATGACACGGTGCTTTTGAAAATAAACAGGCTGTTCTACAAAGCTCCCAAAGCTCATGGAGAGATAGGTCCATGCTGTATATTGTGCGGAGATGAATTGGCTCAGTCTGAGCAAGGGGAGGTGACGTTGTTCCCTGAACTGACAACATGCAGAGCTTAAAATTGCAGACAGAAAAGTCACACAGAAGTTTTCTTATTAGAAGGTAGGGAACACAAAAGTATACCATACATACACTATATATCTACTGTAAATACAACCATGATAATCAATCATAAAGTAAACTTATGATAATGCTTTAATGGTTATTTCTGATGTCTATCAGAATAATTATATGGATATTGTTTAATATTATTACTACATAAATAAATAAAGTTACATTTTATGTTTCTAAATAAAAGTCTGAAGGAGTTCTGAACAATTGTTTTTGTGGAAATACCTTTATAAATTCCTCTGTACAAAATTGCTTGCCTTTTTTTTTTTTATCTATGAAGTGGTCAAAATCACCCTTGAAATGGTAACACTGCAGACATGAACTACTGGTTATGCAGCATATTCCAAAAATCCGGTACATTTAGGTTAGACATTAATATTAGATATGTCTGATACATTTTAAACTATTACCTAACATATATATAAAAAGGAATAGGTAAGCTAAACTAAAAATAGCATAGTCACATCTACAGCATCACTGCGATTCACAGTTTATGCAAAATTTTAGCACGTCAGTGATTAACAATATTTTTTTCAACCTCACCCTTCAACGCTTTTGATAAACCTAAGAGGAAAAAAACCCGATTTGAGCAACAAAGCAAGTCAAAAGCTACATTTTTTTTCAGATATTTCCTTAATAGTTCACTCAAAAATGGAAAACAACCCTCAAAATGTTCCAAAACAACACTGGAACCCATTGAATTTAATTGTATTGAAAAAAACATGAGAAATTTTTCTAAATATTTTCTTTCACACACACACAAAATAAAGTCATATAGGTTTGGAACAACAAAGTAAACGTTGACAACATTTTGGGGGAAACTCCCTTTAAAGGACATCTTTAACACTGTATGCAAAAAAGTATATTTCAGTTTTTTTCTTTACCTTGCCCTTCAGGGCTTCAACATGAAAATGTTTTTTGCAAAAAAGTTAACGATTTATAACTATTTCAAGAAAAATGTACCCACTAATGTTCATGCCATAGCTTCACGCTGATGAATGAGTGGAGAAGATGGAGAGATCTAAAGAAAAAGAGAGGTGTTGCATCTCTCAAGTCTTGCACTTCTGGGTTTGGAGGAGCGAGACACTGGCCAATCAATAAGACCACATGCCTCTGCCCAACCTTTTATTTTAAAATCAAGATATAAGAGAGCGAGTGAAGAACAGGAAAATACAAAAAAACAGAAGAAAAAAATGAAAAGCAATAAAATATGAGCAGAGAATAAAGAGATGGATACATAGATCAGGTTTAGCAGGCTGTAAACATTAATCATACAATACAATGTGTATTGCAGCAATTATTATTTTTTTATTTTTGGAAAGAAAGCATCAAATAATCAAACCGATATAAAGTGAATAAATACAGCAATCAGTCTGTTCCTGTTATCTCAATGGGTGCTCTCCTCTCAATCCAAGCAACTATCGCTATAGATTCTCCATAATTGGCCATGAATTCTGATGGGTGTGACAATGAGAACAGCCTCTGCCTAATTACCTCTACATTTAAAATGAACTCACTTTATTAAAAAAAAAATTTACACAGAAGCCTAATGAGCTGTACATTGTAAATAGGCAAAGATTTCTTAAAAAAACAAACAAACATTTTTTCCCTCTACTAAACATCATTTAAAGATAACATTAAACATTAAAGAATTTAATCAAACTTTAACCATGGAAACATAATAATAATTCCCTAATAGGTCATATTTATATTAAACCTGGCTATTAAAAAGTCAAGTCAAATGTAATGAAAATGACACTTTGTTCAATAGAAATGTAATTAGTTGGCAGTCTTTTATGAGAGTGCAGGGATTAGAGGGTAACACCCAGCTGCTCGTGGTTCTGATAATTGGTGGTATGTCTTTATTTGGATCAAACTGATTACTGCATGACATCCTTCTGTAATGGAGAGATCTCTCTTGAATGAGGCTCTGCACAAGCACATTTCAGCTTGAATAGAGGGCTCATTCTTTGTCTGACCGTGAATTGAATTACGGATTTCCTCTCTATTAATCACGCGCTTGTGTTGCTTTAAGGAATGAACAAGGGGCAGAGCTACCATTTTGAAATTCAAGGCTGTTATTCCAAACATCATTTGACTGATTGATCAAAGAATAAAGACAAATGAAAATGCTTAAAAGACGGCATTTACTGAAGAGCATTGTTCTGATTAACTGAGAAATGACTGGATTTGTCCAGTTATAAGCGCCAAACAGTGCTATAGTATTTTCTTAAAACATAATAAATTAATACATATTATAATTTAAAATTGATTTGATTTTTAAGAAAACATTCATTTTTTTTATAAATATTTAGATAAAACAAACATTTTATTTATGAAAACTTTATATTTTAATTAATATCATTTTTATTTAAATTATAATTCAAATGACATTAATATAAATTATTACACATTTTTTAACCATTTAGTACTATTTGTTTTGTCTAAATGTTTTCAATATTGTCTCAAAAGCAATGTTTCTGTATTTGATAATATAGTCTTGCCTATTGTCCTCAGAAAAAAAAATCTGAAGAAACAAATTATACAAATATTTTGAGGCCCTTCCTTGCATTAAAAATCTCAATGACCATATCACTCCAGCTGTAGCACATTCACACCAAAGTCCTGAACGCTTCACCCCAGAGCTCTCTAAGTCTCGTTTCAGAACAAGAGAGAATCAGAACATGTGAAACGCTATGATATGTAGGCATGATCCTGTTAAAATGCATAGGTCCATAAGTCATGTAAAGTTGAAATAATTAATAGGTGCCTCACTTTTGACTCATCCATCTCTTCCTGTTTTGAAAGGACCAGAGAAATAACGCAGGTCAGGTGAACACAAGGAGCTGGCCAAGACACGCTGAACATTTAAATGTTAGGTTGTACACCCAAGCACTTGATTGATTTTGTATAAACCATGTTTGAAAATGGCGTGAGACGGAGTTGTGACTCAGTAAATGGTTTATTCCTCATTTATCATGGCACATGGATATGGCTAAAGGGTGAATATGTTTCGTGAAAAGACTCAATCCTGCATACATTATGGCAACACACTGACAATTACATATTTCTCCTTGTTCACTTCTGGGAAAGAAAAGAGCAATAAGTGAAAGAGAGAGAGACAGAACTGAAATTAAAGCCTTCCATCTTCTTGTTTACCCTGAAGAGTTAACTAAAATTTGCACAACATTTCCCAATATATGCTGATCACATCAGGTTTCCAGTAAGAATGGAGATGAAAGGTCCTTTATTATTCTGTAGTGTCAATTTACGCTGTTTTCTTTGAAAGCTCAGGAAGGGCCGTTACAAGTGCCTTGTTCCTGGGCGAGGCTGGCAATAGCTGTTATGCACAAGAGTTTCAAAGAGTAATGCTTCATTATTACCTAGTAAATCCCCCTCTATATAAGCAACAGGCTGCATAGGGACACAGAACCTCATGAGTGTTATTTGAGGCTGAAAGGGCAGCGTTGCTATTGGCTGCTAGGGACTGTGGTGACTGCACGTGGTGATTAAGTATAAATTACGGTTTGTATGATATTTTCTGTACATTTCTGAGAGACACTGGCACATTCACCCTCATATGAGTAAATAATGGCTGAATTTTCATTTTTTTATTGAACTATCCTAAAAAGACGTTTACCAGAGCTACTGAACAATGTCATGTCAGAATGAAAAATAAAACAAAAAAGGTGAAGCAAAAATTTGTATCTACAAGTTTTATCTGACAGATTAAAAGATCTGGCTATAAATATTTTTTAACAGGCTATGAAACCATATATTGCAGTATTTCATTAAAATGTCAAAAAGTCAAGTGGATTTATCATGAATTGTACTTGAGTGGAAGAACAATGTTTTGTACCAAAGATTTCACATGGTCATTGTCACAAATTAGATTTGATTTTGAATCCCAGATTTTTTATGTGTTCTCAGACTTTTGAACCCCACTGTATTTATTCCTATATGACAGAAATAAGTTATTTTCCATTACCTATTTGTGGTAAACAGTGCAGCCAATTGTATTACTTGTTTACAGCTCTGTATACTTGCCAGTCTCTCGCAATGCATAGTGATTTTGTGCCTTGTATTTTCATCTCACTGTCTCAATGCCAGAAATAGGTTGTTGCAAGGAGCTCTGGAGTTGAATGAGACACTAAATCCCAAGTTACTCAAAGACAACAATTGACTGCTTTGAATAAAAAGATTCCGCTAAATACTAATTGAATAGCTAGATGCTAGCTACACAAGGAAGCATTATCCCCATTCTGAATGCAAAGGAGGTAGCAGGTACGTCAATAGATATTACAGGGATCATTCAGCCAAAATTATTTTGTGTTCCACAGAAGATAGAATTCCCTACAGCAGGGGTCGGCAAGTAAGTTTGGCATCGGGCCAAAAAAAATTTCGCCACTAGACGGTGGGCCAGAACATAGTCAAAGGATAATTTAAGAAATTAATTGATGAAAAATGCAATTAAAATTACAAAAAAAAAAGACTGTGTTCCGCCTTCGCTGCGCGTCTAAAGTATTTCAGTTTGTTTGAAATATCACAGTTCTGTTCATAAGGTAGGCCAATATTAAAAAATAAAAGAAATAAAATAACAGCAGAGTTTCAAAGTGGTTTATTAGAACATACCCAGCAAACACAGAACATTCCCCTAAGGTTAGTTTTTGGTTCCCGTTTGGTTATTTTTTTGGGAACCAAATACTAACGTTAGGGGAACGTTCTTTTTAGGTTATAGATTTTGTAACCATAAAATAACGTTCCCAGAACGTTGCATGGTGGTTATTTTTTAATTTTAAACCGAGGTTACGTTAGTAACCGAGTACGTTTTTGGTTCCCAGAACGTTATTCTAACGTTAATCTAACGTTCCTAGAACGTTAGTTTTTGGTTCCCAGAACGTTATTCTATTCGTTAGAATAACGTTATTCTATTCGTTAGAATAACGTTCTGGGAACCAAAAACGTACGCGGTTACTAACGTAACCTCGGTTCCCTGAGATACGGGAACGAGTACTGCGTCTTGCTTAAGACGCATATGGGAAAAAGCCTTTTTTCTCCTGAACTGAAGCCTTTTCATTAACGCAGTGAAACTGCACGACCATTGGTTCGTGCAGTGCTTAAAAAACGAAGACGAAGCCCGCCAAAGCCCGCCAGAATGGGCGGGGCATCTGGTTATATAAGCGGGCGCTCGCCACAGGATTCTCAGGTTTACTTCGACTGAAGCGACGACTGAGTCGTGCAGCTACATAGCACGGCAAGCAACGCAGTACTCGTTCCCGTATCTCAGGGAACCGAGGTTACGTTAGTAACCGAGTACGTTCCCTTTCGATACTTCACTCGTACTGCGTCTTGCTTAAGACGCATATGGGAACATAGTACAATCACGCCGTGATTACAGGTGAAACAATGCCAGAGAACTTGGGTATCATACGGCCAAGGGCTCTCTGCCATATCTGTTTACGCAGCGCGTGCCACTTCAAGCGGAAAGGACCCTGGCATGCAAGGCCGGGACTTCCAGGTTTTAAAACCTTGCCAATGTGGACAGCGAGGCTCAGCCGGCCGCCTCACAAATATCCGCAATGGACACACCACTGGACCATGCCCACAAAGAGGCGATGTCTCTAGTCGAGTGGGCCCATACTCCAATGGGGCATTGGAGGCCCATCTGATGGGGCAGAGCAGAGATAGCTCTCTGTCCTCTTCAGTTGGAGGAAGCGCGGAGAGCGTAATGACCTGTGCTCTGAACGGAGTGGAGAGCACTTAGGTATGTAACCATGCCTTGGTTTCAGGACGACTTTAGAGTCGTTAGGCACAAATTCCAGGCAGGCAGGGCTAATAGAGAGCGCCTGCAGGTCCCCTATTCGCTTTACTGATGCCAGTGCTAAAAGCAGAGCAGTCTTCAGCGATAGCGATCTAATGTTGGCAGACTGCCCTCAGGAAGCAGATGACTGCACTATTTCTGCCCACCGATTGACCCTCAATAGGGGCATGAGAGGTCGCTATAGCCACCACATAGACTTTGAGCTTGGATAGGGAACGTCCCTTATCCAGCAGCTCTTGTAGAAATGCCAATTCGGAAGTGAGGGGGTCTTTGCCGTGGTTTAGACACCAAGCGGAGAAAAAAGACTACTTTAAGGCGTAGAGGCGTCTTGTAGACGGAGCTCTAGCCTCTGAAATTGTGTTTAAGACTCGCTCTGGGGGGCACGAAGGCTCCTGTCGAGCGGCCAGAGGTGCAGGGCCCATAGGTCGGGCTGAGGATGCCATAATGCCCCGTTCGCTTGAGAGAGGAGATCCTGCCTCAGTTGAACAG
>NW_015546101.1:2104318-2106294 GCF_001515605.1 Sinocyclocheilus anshuiensis | reverse complement strand
ATTAGCACATGGTGCCCTTCTAGGACTGGCAGGAAGAACTGACAGGCTCGACATACTGCTAGTATTTCCAAGCAGTTGATGTGGAAGCCTTTTCCCGCCTTCGACCAGTGCCCGAAGGTCAGTATGCCCTCGCACAACGCCCCTCAGGCCACGCCCTGTTCCATCCAGCGGGAGTTCTTCCAGGGGGTCAGGGCCGATACACAGGCCTGACTCACCCTGAAATGCAGGCGTCCGTGACGCCACGCATGTGATGGAACCCGTGGTTTCAACCAGCGCTGAAGGGGCCGCATACGCAGCAGACCCAACTGTGGCACTGGAGATGCTGCTGCCATGAGGCCCAGCCTCCTTTGAAACGCTTTGAGAGGGCGAGCGGTACTGATCTTGAAGGAGGTCGCCAGCCTCCGTATGGCCAGAGCTGACTACAGCTTTCATTTGGGCTGAGTTGAAAATTGTTCCCAGGAACAAAATTCGCTGGCTGGGAAGCAACGAGCTCTTGGCAAAATTAACCCTCAGTCCCAGGCACTCCAGGTGGGTTCTGTGAGATATTAATTCTGCCTCTGACTGGGCCAGAATGAGCGTCGAGGTAATTGATAATACGGATTACCATCTCTTTTGGGGACGAGGAAGTAACGGCTGTAAAGGCCTGACTCGCTCTGGGCTGGAGGAACCTTTTCCACGGCTCCTTTTGCCAGCAAATTCATCACCTCTGAGCGCAGGACGTGAGCGTCCTTCCTCTGCACTGAGGTGGGGACCACGCCGCTGACGCGCGGGGGTCTTCGAGCGAATTGTAGTGAATATCCTCACTTTATTATCCCCATAACCCATCTCGACACTCCGGGGATGGCCTGCCAGGCCTTGGCCCGCGTGACGAGGGGTTGAATTAACTCGGGTGACTGGCCGCACGGGGGCAGAACACTTACGAGTAATGGAAGAGGAAGTTTGCCCTGTCAAAGAACTGCGTGGAGAGCGATGCAAGCGGGGGCCTTGCCGGCTTTAATCTGATCGATCATACCCGCGAGTTTGCCATTTCTGCCTCCGAGTAACTGGGAGGAGAGAAACACCAGAGGCGGGGTTTAGCAACGCACACAAAAATGTGAAGCTGCCCGCATTTCACTTTGATCTGCCTGGGAGGATTAAGTTGCTCGTATAACGAGGTGCACCGATCCTCATGTGTAACACACACTGACAGATTAAGCACGCATGCTGTGTGTAGAGGATTGCTCAAGTCTGATCGTTCAACCCGCGAGCTCGTCGTTGCTTCCTCCAAGGTAGCTGGGAGAAGAGAAACATGAGCGCGGGGGAGGCGGGGCCGCCTTCCACGAATGAACGGGGGGAGACTGCTTTTGTGGTAAAAGCGGCCCGTGTCTGTGAGCGCAGCCATAGTGACACACACACAAATTTGAATCCGATCTACTTTGTAGGATAGAGCGGCTCGATGTAAAGAGGGGCACTGATCCTTTTGTGTGAGACACGGATCGAAGCGCAGCGGGGAGAGCGAGTACGCAGGCTCTGTGTCGGCGTGAGATCGCTCAGACCCGGTTGCTTAGTTCCCAGGCTTCGTCGTTCCTCTCTCCGAGGCTTGCTGAGTGAGGAGAAACGTGAGAGCGGGGCTGTTCAGTGAAAGGCGGTCCGCAAGTGGAGAAAAGTGAGACTCATGCTCGAGTGAGCATTCTGTCTCAGTAAGCGTGTAGCTCACTGCTCTTCTGTGGCGGATCCGAGTGCAATGGAGAGAGAGCACGCAGGCACAGCGCCGGCATGAGATCAGTCAGACCGATTGCTTATTCCCTGACTCCGCTGTTTCCCTCTCCGAGGCTCGCTGAGAGAGGGGAAACGGGAGAGCTGGGTTGCTTTTCGTGAAGGTGGTCCGCGAGTGGAGAAGAGCGAGACTCGTGCTCGAGTGAACATTCTGTCTCAGTAAGCGCATGGCTCACTGCCCTTCTGCGGCGGATCCGAGTGCAACGGGGAGAGCGAGCACG
>NW_015546101.1:2077632-2099365 GCF_001515605.1 Sinocyclocheilus anshuiensis | reverse complement strand
GGATAGTGAAAGGCGGTCCGCGAGTGGAGAAAAGCTAGTCTTAGTAAGCGCGTAGTTCACTGCCCTTCTGCGGCGGATCTGAGTGCAATGGAGAGAGAGCACGCAGGCACAGCGCCGGCATGAGATCAGTCAGACCGATTGCTTATTCCCTGACTCCGCTGTTTCCCTCTCCGAGGCTCGCTGAGAGAGGGGAAACGGGAGAGCTGGGTTGCTTTTCGTGAAGGTGGTCCGCGAGTGGAGAAGAGCGAGACTCGTGCTCGAGTGAACATTCTGTCTCAGTAAGCGCATGGCTCACTGCCCTTCTGCGGCGGATCCGAGTGCAACGGGGAGAGCGAGCACGCGGGTACAGCGCCGGCATGCGATCGCTCAGACCTGGTTGCTTAGCTCCCTGACTCCGCTGTTTCTCTCTCCCGAGGCTCGCTGAGAGAGGAGAAACGGGAGAGCGGGGCTGCCTCCAGTGAAGGCGGTCCACGAGTGGAGAAGAGCGAGACTCATGCTCGAGTGAGCATTCCGCCTCAGTGAGAGAGCAGTCTCTGCGTGGGGTCTGCCCAGACAGATGACATACTCATTGCTCTTCTGCATCGTGCAAGTTTCCCTGCACGAGTTACACTTGCAGAGCAACATTTGCAACAACGTCGCTAGAATTTGCTAGAAATAAGCTCTTTTAGAATCGCCGGATGGCGGCAGGGGAAACGAACCGGAACTGCTGCGTCGCTGTAGCGGCGGAGAAGCAGGTTAGCTGTGCTGAGAGGTCCCGATTCCAGCTGCGAAGGCGTGTCAACGGCGTGCAGGCTTTCAGGATCAGCGATGAGCGTGGAGATGTCGCTGAAGGAGAAGGAATCTGAGAATCCTGTGGCGAGCACCCGCTTATATGGCCAGATGCCCCGCCCATTCTGGCGGGCTTTGGCGGGCCATTGGTTTGTTTTTTAAGCACTGCACAAACCAATGGCCGTGTAGTTTCACTGTGTGAATGAAAAGGCTTCAGTTCAGGAGAAAAAAGGCTTTTTCCATATGCGTCTTAAGCAAGACACAGTACGAGTGAAGTATCGAAAGGGAACTAACGTTCTGGGAATGTTAAGAAAACTTTCCTGGCTAACCAAAAACAAACCATAAAAAATAACGTTCTGGGAAACAAAAATTGTTAGCTGGGTACTGTTCAAACATTTTTCCTACCACATGACAAGCTAATAACATGGTTGTTAGCATTAAAATGTATAATTGCTGCTTTTTGCAGTGCAAATTTTGTTTTTGATGAAAATAACAGTACGTTTTCGTCAGTTATTTTACCTACGGATCAATGCATTTCTTACAGATTTCTGCTCATTCGAAATCGGATACGGATGAAGTAGCACTGTAAGATCACATTTGTTTTAATGCATTATTGAGAGAGCGATTGCGTGTGAATAAGTGTTGTTTAAATCATGCTTTCAGCTGAAAATATTCAGTATCTAGAAGGAACAAACAAATTCCTTGAGAACTATAACTTCCCGCTCATTGCCGTCATCATAGCCTTCACATTCTTTCTGATTTGAGTGATCCTTCTCTATCAAGCTAGATAAATGTTTAACATTTTAATTCTTGCTAAATATGCAGTTATATTACGGGCCGTTGGCATGAATTGTACTCGTGATGGAGCGGTGGTGGAGCGCTCTTGGAGCGAGTGAAAACCACAACGCTCTGACTTTTAAAAAATCCGCTCCTCGCTCCATTCAAAATCACACCGCTCCACTCCGCGCTCCGCTCACATACTCTGATTGTGAGTAACTGTTGCTGTCATGACAGATCTATTTCAGAACCAGCTGCTATCAAAATAATCTGGCTGCGGGCGCGGGCCAGATATTATTGCTGGTGGGCCAGTTTTGGCCGCCTGTTGCGACCACTGCCCTACAGGTTTGGAACAACATGAGTGTGATTAAATTACCTTTTTTATTTTCGGTTGAACTATCCCTTTAAGTGGAAATAAAACTAGATCTGGTGTAAAATATCCAGTAAACAAACAAATTAATCAACAAAGTCACTCGCTGTTTTACCAATGAAACTGCCTAAAAAAAGTCTGAGTAGCAGAATGGAGAGTGAACTCCAGCTAACAGAAGTATAGACTTTAAGGACTGCCTTAATTCCAAAACTGTGATGTGGGCCTCAAGAAGCTCGGAAGGAGAAAGCGAAAGATCAATTTTCATCAGCGCTTCAAAAAGTCTGCTCTTCAACCAGCAATCAATAGTGAGCTGATTAGTGTCTCTTACAGTGATATTAAAACATGACCAGCAGCTTAAACAACTGTTTAACCATGCTGTCAAAACCTGTGAGCTGCTCCAAATGAATCTGAATGTTTTATGGCAAAGCTGGATTGATGGCTTCAAGGTGTACGAGAGGGGCCAGTGTGGCTGTCTGGTGTCAGTGAGGGTGGGAGTTACTGGCTCTAAGCCACTTTTATGCTGACGCTTATTATGATTCAAAGTGGTCTGATATGTATAAAGCTGATCTGTGCATTGGGATCGGGGGACACTTTCCTTAGGGAATGTGGATAATCTTCTGTCACACCAGCTGGGTTCATACTGATGAAAATATTAGACCGCCATGACCTCGTCTCTGCTCTATTGTGTTTCTCTAAATAGTGCAGATTCCCCACTTTAAATTGGTATAAAATCCCCAATCAGCAGCTACAAAACTGGTGTAGGATTTACTTTAAAACAATTTACGCTCGGGAATTGCTGATCATTTCACAAATAATTACAAAGAAATGGCAAGAAACACATTGAATTAAAAAACATTTCGAAGTAGAAAGACTGAAATTGTATTTTCTTTATTTTTTTTTATTTTTTTTTGGCAGTGTAATAAGCAAAAGAAATAAATTATGCTAGACAAAGCAAACATGTTTATTGAAAGGACTATGACTGGTGACTATTACGATACACTGCAACCAAGGTGGAGACAGGTTTGGAGACTCCAAAAGCAAGGGCAGCGAGGCATTGTGGGGCTTTATTTGCTCACGTAAGGAAACAAAGAGCTCATAAGAGGGAGAACTCCCATGATGCCCATTGTTATGGTATCTAAACCCCTCCCATTCCCCCATCATCAGCACTGATAAATACACACATATACAAATACACATATATCATCCCTCCTCCTGCTCCATCGATCGCTTCCCTTGGCAACGGTAATGCCGGCAGCCCACCGCCGACCCCCAGGGACCCTCGGGAGTCAGAAGCTTCCAGATTGATTGGAATAAACATTGTTGTTGACTTGCTCTACTCTTCAAAGAAGATCAAACAACTGCCCTTAGTCACACCTGTTCTCCCGGTGTGACGCACGTGCTTGCCTCCTGCTACCGTCATCTTCTGAAGAGACTATCTATCTCGTCGCCAGCGTCGGGCTATGGAAACAGTGCCGGCAAAAATAAGGCAGCCGATAAATATAATATCAAAAAGCATCGAGCTGCCACAATGTGGTGCGTGTGACGCGTGCGTTTGGAGAAGTGTGTTGGTGGGGGTGCAGTGAAGGGCACGAAAAGGGAGGGAGCGAGTGTGAGAAACAAATCAAAGGATACAAGGAGGGGGGAGTCTGGGGAAGGAGAGGATGGGACTGTGAGTCTAAATACAAATGAAGGAAAGGGGCTAAAAAAACGCACGGAACCCCACCTGCAGCTTCCTCTCTCTCTTTATTTTTTATTAATAAGAGTCTTGTCAATCGCAAGGGATGTGTTGCTGATGGACACTCAGACAGTGAGAAACGGGCAGCTGAGTGGGGGGAAGGAGGACGGCAGAGATTTTGGATTAGAAAACGCCATCTTTTCTCCCCTTCCCTTTTTCCAGGACAAATAGGTCCCATAGGGAGAGTTTGCATTAATATCGCTTTCTCTCTCTCCTCGCCTCCCTCTAGTGCAGGGAATTAATGAGGGGGGGTACCTGCTACGATGCTGGCCAGTTGCAGGGTCCGACCGATGGGGTAGATGCCTGTGTGATGGCCGCTGCAATTTTGCTGGTGTGCCGCTCCTCCCCGTACGCGGCCAGCACGGACGCAAGCGCCTGTTGATCCAAGGCGGTTGACCACGTCAGCCGCGCAGGGCATGTCGGGGTACCTACGCACAAAGAGGAGCCCAATTAAGCAGCTTGACGTCACAAGTTCCTGGCTGACAGAAGCCAAGCCTGACAGCTCTAAGACACCAGTGAAAACCCCTCCCACCCTTCCCACTCTGGGAGATGTGGGCTCGAGATCTATAAAAATAGAGAGAGCGTGTGTACATGAGAGAGAACAGGAGGGAGAAACAGTTAGCGACAAATATAAAAATATCAAATCATGAACTGAATTTTGCATTTGCTTTTTCTTTCTTTAGGAAAATATGTGCGCACACTCCAGGAAGAACAAAGATACCAGGATAAATCAGACCAAGTTACACACCTACATAAAGAGGAAATATATTAGCTTACTAATACGAATAAAACTTAATATTTCATGTAGTGAGTTTCAGTCGGCAGCTGTTCAGTACACTTGCACATACGTACTGTGATTCATATACTCCCAGTGATTCATATATTCCCTAAACATCTTGACTCACATGTTCGAGTCTCTATATTTGTACTTATGTAATTATTTTCTGAGATTTAGGGTTGATACCTTGGATTCTGACTGGCACATTTCTTTGCCTCTGTACTTATGGAAAGTGAGGGAATAATTGAGTACTCAGGTACTCACTGGTACCGGAACATGTGAGAAGTGGGCATGTGCAGAAGCAGTTTCAGTCATTCGTCACCTGCAGTCAACTTTATTCATGAAAGGTATGCAACACTGACAAACCTTTCATCATAACCTTTCTTTTGGAATCAACGTCATTCTGGATCTCACATTATCCTTGAACAAGTCTTCTCCTATTTAGAACGTCATTTACAGAATGTGGGCACAACTAAGAGCACAGAATGAGTAACTCAAACCGATAGACATGCTGATTAATGCAAAGTATGCTCTGTTCTTCTTGAAGGCCAGCTAGAGTCGGCTGACTGCATCATGTCATCGTAAAGTTCAATTCTCGCATTGGTTTTTGTGATGGAACAAAGATAAAGCGTATTCAGATACCGTGGGCAGGACCTAGATCAACCTGCACTGTATCTCGCCCTTTCTCTTTTTCCTTTGGGTCTCTCTCTCCCTCCTTCTCTTTTTTCAACCATTTCATCTCGCCTCCAGAAAAAAAGTTCAGAGTCAGGTACGGTAGGTGGGATTTCCACCTCATTATCACAGTGAAAACTTTGACAAAACTTCCTAATAAGAGAGGCCTCTCACTCTTCTTCAAATCAGAGGGAAGCAGTGGTTTGCATGAGAGTCATAAGAGATTTAGAGATGATGGCGATGATAAAACACCACTCTAGGTGTTTCCCAAACGTGGCCTGGGAATATCCAGTACTGCATAGTCTGTGTGTCTTCCTAAACACACTTGAGTCGACTCCTCTGCTCATTAGTAGAGACTCCATGACCTGAAATGCATGTGTCAGAAAAAAACATCCAAAAAGACGTGCATTGTTGGGGGTACTCCAGACCCAGGGTTAGGAAACACTGCTCTAGTTTCTTTAAAGGGAAAGGGGCTTGTGGCTAGAAGGGATACAGCTATGGCCAGGAAGTGACTCAAAATCTCACCAGATGGACAGAATGAAAGTGAAAGAAAACGTAAAATAAAAATAAATTAAACGATGACTAGCGAACTAATCAGCCTACGTTGTGGCAAAGTCCTTTGAACCAAAATCTCTTAAAACCTTGCTGGATGGACTGGAAAAAATTAAACGGACATTGAAGAAGACAACTAACACTTCCGGCCGTAGCTGTATCCCTTCTAGCAATCAGCGTGAAAGAGTGGGAAGGCTTTATTAAAGACAGCAATCAGATTAAACTGACATTCCCTAGCCTAAATAGTGAAGAAACACATCTAAGTACCGCACCACAGATTATAATAATACGTTATGTCAAAAAATTGTCTATTTAACACAGGGGTTTTCGCAGCACTACACATTTTCTATAGCGCCGTTCACACATACAGTCTTTACTGTAGGAAAATTACAGGTAAATTACGGTTAAGAGATCATGTAACATTACCAGTAAATTGCCGGTAATGTGCTCTGTGTTAACGTAGAACAAGATTACCGGTATGAGCACGTACGAGTTCAGAACGCGCTGACATAAGACGTCTACTCTGGGCCAATCATAACATTCTGACACAGATGACACATTTACTTTGCACTGTGTAGTTCAGTTTGAAGTCGTTTAATACGATGTCTCTAGACCAAAAGCGGCTGCATGAATGTTAACGTTTCACACAAAAATGAAAACACCAACAAAAACATTGACTGCTTATACTCCTCCATGTTTACAAACATAAGGAGGCGAAGCAATTTAGAGGTAATTTCCAGTTAATAATGGTGTCACAGAATTTACCGGTATTTTGAAACTGATGTGTGAATGGTGCTTTAGCGGTAAAACGATGGAACGTCATTGCCTGTCTGAACAGCGCAATTTTATATTTACCGATAAAATGGTTCCGGTGATTTTACAGCAATTTGCTGGTATTACTGCGTGAAAGGAGCTCATGTCTCCCTTATCAGTCACACCCAGTTCAGAAAACATTATATAAAATTATTATATAATTCTTAGAGCTAATATCCATCTTCTATTATTATTTTTATTAATATATTTTCATATGGGTAAACTTCATGAATAAAATGTGACTGTTCATACTTTTCAATTTTGAGAATGGAAAAATAGTTAAACATCTGCTGCTTTAATAGAACTATCACTCTAACAATTATATAGAAAAATTTAACCAGAATATAACTGGTTTATAATATTATGATGTTTTAGGTGTTTTTTTTCTCCTTTTTGGAACATAAAAAAATATGCTGTACTTTTAGAAAAGAGATGCATAATGTTACTTTAAAAAATAGCTTTAAAGTGTTCCTTTTTCTGCAAACTATTTCTGTAAACATTTAGTACCATTTCACTGTTTTACTCCTGCTGCTTAATCAAATACTGTTGAAAGACAATTAAGACATTTGGAAATAATAATGTTAATTTAGAAAACACATTGTGAAATGGGTCCTGGATTTTGTGACACCCTGCCAATGTCTAAACCTAAACTTTATTACTCTAAGGGGCGATCACACTACGTTTCTTTCCATTCACTTCCATTTGTATTCATGCGAACGCTGGGAATTACGGTGGCCGTGAGAGCTCAACGTGCTGCAAATGAAAAAACACATGCAAATAGAAAAAAACACCAACAAATTCAGAAAACATCTTCATCAGTTTGACAACACGTGCTGCAAATACTCACCACACAACCAAATACAGAAACGTGCTGCAAATACTCACAGACCACATAGGAAATGTTTAAGGGAACAAGTGACGAACCTGGCTGAGACATGTTTATCAATGTTTGCTCTGAAAGGTGAGATTTTTGTTTATACACAATTACTATTATTAATTATTATTAAAGATGGGGTATGTATTTTTTCAAAAACGCTTTAGAAAACTGAGTCGGGCCGAGTACCAAAACAAACTTGTAGCCAATCAGCAGTAAGGGGCATGTCTACTCATGATGCGGAGGAGAGAGCGCTCAGTGCACAGGACGGACATTTGCCGAGCCGAGCGAGAAAGATAGAGATGGCAGATAAAAAACAAAAGAGGAAAACGTCTGCGGAACAAAAGAAGGCTTACGATAAGGCAAGAAGTAGGACCCGTGTAAATTTTGGATCAGCTTTCCAGCGCTGGAGAGAACTCAAAGAGCGGGAAGGCCTGCGATCGGACGCCGAGGTTGCTTTCATCTCGATTGGTGAGTAACATTGGTTTTGCTTTGTTTCACAGAACTAATATATGTTGGCATTTGCTTGAATATGCTCGTGTGTCATGTTCGCTTGTTTGTTCATCTGCAGTCGTATTGTCGTTCCCTTCAGCTATGATAAAGACACATTCATTTCCACACCCTATAAGCCTGGAGCGTCTCAACCTCCTACACTGTCTGTTTCAAGCGTCAGCTCCCAAAGTGTGTCCGAAAAGTAAGATAATATGTTTAATACAGCAGATAATAATACAGCAGATTCCGCCATAATTGTTGCCTGGGTTGCGTATGTGTACATATGTGTGGGGCGGAGCTATCAAAATAGGGGCGGGACCCTTTTGGGGTAGGGGCATGTTTGTTTTGGTGACTTGAAATATCAAAATTGGCTACCAGAAATCACTTACCACACCTTTAACTGTGAAACATTACGTAAGCTGGCTAGCTAATTTTCACAACTTCCCCTACGAAAATTAACCATGGTTTTACTATTTAAAAAAAAAAACATGGTTACTATTGTTAAACCATGGTAAATACAAATTAACCATGGTTTTGCTTCACTAACCATAGTTTAACCATGGTATTTGTACAACCGTGGTTATACAAATGGTATTCAATATGCCAAAAAAAGAGGTTACTACACTTTTACTATAATAAAACCATGGTTAATTTTCGTAAGGGTTGTTGGGGTCCTCTTGAAACCTTTCCGTTGTGGTCTGTGCTTCTTGCAACGTTTTTTTGTATTTGGTCGTGTTGTGAGTATTTGCAGCGTGTTTCTCTATTTGGTTGTGTTGTGAGTATTTGCAGCACGTTTCTGTATTTGGTTGTGTTGTGAGTATTTGCAGCGTGTGTTGTCAAACTGAAGATGTTCTTAATTTGCTGGTGCTTTTCGTATTTGCATATGTTTTCTTAAGTTGCAGCCCGTTGAGCTCTCTTGGCCACCGTAGGGAATAGGAAATGCAAGCTCATGTGAAAAGGTTTCAGATTTCACTGCATTTCAAAGTTCATGTTTTGAGATTAAAAACCACTGTTCTAAGAAATACTGCGACCTGATCTTTGGGGGTGGGGGGGTCTTTTTCGCTACCTAAATTAGTTCTGTTTATTCATCCACAGTCTTAATGCTAACATTCCATGTGTCCCTCAAAGCTCTATCTGTGAATCACCGGGCTCTGCAGTGCTTAGTCATCTTTTTATTGTATTAAGCTGTAATTAGGTTATGCCTTACACCAGTTTTTGAATAGCTATAATAGAGAAGCATGGAGACACTGTAGATATAATCAATAAACGAGTGAGCCAAGAATAATAACTGTGGCCATCAGTGTATATCGAGAGTGAACCAGGCATTACTAATATCACAAATGATTCTTGGAACATTCATGACAATGAGTGCTTCTACTGAAAAGAGCCGAGGTAATAGTCGAACCTGTCTCCATCCATCCTCATGTCTAGCAGTCCATTCTTGCTGAGGGAGAAGTCCCTCTCTGCTGAATCCATCTGCATGGAGGAGCATCCAGCATCCAGAAGGGCAGCATCCACACCGCCTGGAACAAAACCCAGTGCTGGGAGCAAGTTATTCAGCTCACTGAACCTCCCTAGTACTGGCTTCACCCGGCCCCTTAACAAAAGAGAGAATAGATAATAAGAAGATAGAAATGTTTTGTAACATTGCCTTTGCATTCACTTTTGAACAGTTTAATTGGTCTTTGCTGAATAGAAGTATTAACTTACTTAAACAAAATAAATAAATAATAATAAAATGAAATAATAATAAATGTTGATCAAGATTTCCTAACCAAAATATTTAGTCATAATTTAGTTTTCCATGACCATTGTTCACTCTCTCTCTCTCTGACCCTAAATAAACAGATCGACTTCTACTTTTATACCTTCAAGATTCACAGGCGTCTTCACACGTGAAATGAGTAACATCGCTTACGGGTTGCATTTGCTGTCTGGTCCAACATAAATTGTGGTGCTGCATCTTTCAGTAACATTGTTTGCAAAGCCTACATTCATTGTGACAAAGAAATGTGCCTCACAAACTTTTTCAGGTCAGACTAACATGGTGAACTTTCTCCATATCTGACTCTTATCATTAGTTACAAAATAGAAAAACAGCTTCTGGTGTTTAGAATATCAGTATCCATCCCACTTCCACTTTATAACTTAGAACACATTGGGCCAAGCTGTTAAAATGCCAACTCAGTGGCGTACCGCAAATGCATGAGTGACTGTACTGGAGATAAAACAGTAATACTGATTGATAAACTGTATGATGCAGTGTTGTTATAGTTAAATAAAACTAAAACTTATTTTCATTAAATTAAACAAACCTGATAATAAAATAAAATATAAATATTAGATAAAATATAAATTAGAAAAATAAAACGTGTAAAACATTAGAAATGTTGCCTTGGCAACTAACTGAAATTAAATAAGTTGAAGTGCTAAAATGACTAAAACTGAAATAGAAATAAAAAAGAAGACTGCAGTCCACAAACGGTCATCATCAAATTTAACTGAACTTGAGCAGTTCTGCAAAGAAAAGTGGGAAAATATAGCAAAGTCTAGATGTGCAATGCTAGTAGAGACAGAGACATATCCCAACAGACTAAAGGCTGTCATTAAAGCAAAAGGTGGTTCAACAAAATACTGACACAAAGGGGTGATCCAAGTGGGTGATTTCCAACTCAGAGATTCTGTTTTTTTTTTGTTTTATATATATATATAGTGCCCTCTACTAATACTAATATTGGCACCCTTGGTAAATATGAGCAAAGGTGGCTGTGAAAATACATCTGCAATGTTTATCTTTTTTATCTTTCATTCAAAAAATTCACAAAATTCTAACCTTTTGTTGAAGGAAAACAATCGAAAGTGGGTGGGGACTCACATTATGAAATAAATGTTTATCTCCAATGCATGTTGGCCACAATTATTGGCACCCCTAGAAATTCTTATGAGTAAAATATTTCTGAAGTATATTCCCATTCATATTTACATTGTTTTAGCACACCAGGGTAACTAGGAGCATGAAATTGTCCAGCCATGACTCCCTGTTCCACAGGATTATAAATATGAGGAACACAAACGCAAAATTCCCTTAAAGGTGCCATAGAATGCATTGATACAGTATTGTTCTCTGATATCTACATAGAAGGTTTGTGGCTTAGGTAAGGGCAAAAAATCTCCAGAAACGGTTTTACATGTCCATTTACAACCCTAGGATTTGTCCCTAGAATGAAATGGTCTGTTTTTACCTTATTTGGAAGGGTCATGAATAATAATGTTGAGCTCTGCTCTGATTGGCTGTTTCACAGTGCGGCTCAATGTTGAGCTCTGCTCTGATTGGCTGTTTCACAGTGCGGCTCAATGTTGAGCTCTGCTCTGATTGGCTGTTTCACAGTGCGGCTCAATGTTGAGCTCTGCTCTGATTGGCTGTTTCACAGGCTCATTTCAGTAGCTCACACAGCAGGAAGGAAACACAGGGAAAATATATATTTCAATACTGTCTCTCACAGTTATATCGTTGGGTAATTATACTGTATATAAATTGCGGGCATCAGGGAGCCGCTATTCATATGCGGGGCATTGAAACTGCTTTCAAATGCACGATCGCGTTTTACTTTCACTTTTGAGATTTGCGATCGCACGTGCTCTGTGTAAACTACAGCAGCAGTACTTACCACACATTTTACAAGATCAGATGCTTGTCAGTGGTGCTCAGGATCTGTAAATCATTCGCCATCATCCTCAGTCATCTCTCCTTACTCTGTTTATGTGGTAAGTGAAATCTTATGTACTGTAATGTAACAGGCTACCGCTAGCAAGCAGCTAACCATGTCCCTTTAGTGGCTCGCGTTATTTTATTAGAACGGAATACAGACACCAACCCATCCCAGCACATCACATCTCCTGCACAGCCTGGAACATACCATTTATTTCCATGATCTGCCATTTTCGCTATTATCCTCGCTTGTTTCTTCACAATACCTGCAGAACTTCTGATGATTCGGCTGTGCAGGTCCGGCTGGCGGTTGGCATATAACATGGGCAGGTATATGCAAATGTTGGGGGCGTAAATATTAGTGCACCCGACTGTAACGTCACAGTCGGTGTTATGTTCTGATTCGCCTATTTTTCAGTGGTCTTTTGCATGAACGAGATTTACATAAGAAGGAGGAAACAATGGTGTTTGAGGCTCACGGTATGTCATTTCCATGAACAGAACTGTTATTAATCAACTATGCCAAGGTAAATACAGTTTTCCATTCTATTGCACCTTTAATCATCCATCACAAGGAGTCAACAATCTTATAGTATTATTAATGAGCAATCTCATATTATTCTACCCTTTTTCTTAAATGTAAACTTTATAGTTATTATGGGTAATATTTTATGGGTTTATAATATATATTTGTCTTATTTAAAGTTAAATAGGACTGTAAAATAATGTTAACACTCCAACCTTTTTTGTACATGGTAATTGTTTGCTCTTAAATATTCAGTTTCCACACAGAAACGAGCTGAACATATGGTGGCAGGTGTTCTTCCTCTGTAGGGCTGGTTACCTAGGCACCAAGTTCTTAGATGGTGTCCAACGACTACTGCAGCTCATAAGCTGTACAGAGAGGGAAAGAGAGATAGACTACATAATATGCGTCCCACATGGAAGGTAACAAAATATCATTTATTTATCACCTTGGAGACCAGAAGATGAGAGTTGCGGGAGAATGCTGTCGCAGCTTAAACTTAATTGAAAAACAGACACACAAACCAACGAATACACAGGAACGTACAAAAACGCATGTGTGCAAAGGTCATGCGAGTATTCTGTGATCATGGACACACATTTGTAGGGAAGTATAAGTGTTAGAGTATATGCTTATGACATTTCATTCAACTTGAAGTGGAGGTGTTGGTTTGACATGAGAACTGATGATGGCTCTTTAATCCTCAGTCATTCATATGGAATCGGGGGAGTTTTTTTTTTCCTTCACTATTGCTTTAATTCACTTTCTTTGCTTTATCTGAAGGGACTTCACAGTTATGAGTAACACAGGCACAGACGTCTCAGACCACACACACACACATACATTACAGCTTCATAAATATGGTTTAGAAAAGATCAAGATGAAGCAGAAACACAAAACATAAGCATTAAGGCATCATCTCAGTCCCTCGTGACTCTTTTTCTCCCTGCATCTCCTCCTGAGTTCCTTCCCCAGCACCGAAGAGCCATTCATTTTTCATGTGACCTTTAGACAGCCTGTGAGCGGAGAACAACCCAGGTAGGCAACTATAAATCAGACAACAGAGAAGCAAATGAGGCGGAGAACACTAGGGGTCCAATGCAGAGGCAGAGGTAGTTAATTTGGCCTCGTTGGCTTTGCAGTCATGCTAAACATGCGGATTCCCCTCCTCGACTTGTGCTAAACTCCTTCCAGATGAACAAAAAGTGCAGAGGATGGGGGTGAGAAATCACCTCCTCCACCTCTAAGGTCATCAAAGGTCCTCTTCTTCACCCACTCACGCGGCTGGCCGAGGGCTTTACCCGTAGGACCCTGGGGTGCCAGCGTCCACACACCCACGGCCAGCTGAAAGATTAAGGGTGAGGGAGCTGCTCGGCTCTCGCCCCCGCTCCAAGGGCTTCCCTCAGTTCTCTGCGCCGCGGAAGGGGCTTTCGCTTTCGTTCGCTCAGTACCTTCATTAATTTGCTGGAAAATCTATAGTGAGGCATTCTCTTGCCCACCCACACAAACACATAGACTCCGCAAGAGCCGTAAGCCCCCGTTCCTCCCTCCTGCTCCACGGATCGATGAGTTTGGAGGGAGAAAGGGAGAGGCTGTGACAGGCAGAATGCAGCCTCTGCTGTTGCTTCCCATGTCAATACGCAGTCAATTTAGGGCCTCAAAGATGCCAGACTTCACTGCAGTAGTTTGTTTTTAACGTTAAGTGGTTTTCCTAATATCTAGATAAAGTTCGGGGGTCTATCCCGCTTATTTTGCAGCACGAAAGTAGGCTGTTTTCTGTGATTGTGCAAGACTTCCGATTCATTAAATAACTACAAGAATAACAAAGTGCTAAAGTAAAGCACTACAAACCAATGTGTTTAAGGTTATGATGATAAATTGAAATAATATAATAATAAATATCAGTCTGCAATATTAAGCAGCATAACAGACTGTTTTTGTACAGATAAAATAACTGGAAGCAGATGACAGAGGAAGCCTCGCACATTCAAGTTACAAATGGCTGCCCCCGCTCTTTTACATTACAAATAAAGTGCATATTGGTACCAAAACATATTTACAACAACATAGCATGAAACCACAGGCAATATGATCCTGAGGGTAAAGTACAACCTTTCTGAGTGACCACTCAAGCTAATTAGGCTTTGGCACAGCAAGATTGCGACATGAAATATACAAAAATGCTTCTCAGATATTCAATTCGAAAACAAAATGTATTGTCTGAATACTTAAACCAGTAGCGGGTGCCTCTGCAAGCAAGATTTTCATTACTGAATTTTCACAGTATAGTCAAGGTTTCCATTGTTGTTTCTTGAGAGGCATATTATGCATGTTCAGTTTGGGTTGGATGAAAGAGTCTTATTCCTTATGAAATATCGCAATATTTCACAAACTATTATACTTTATTTGCTGCAGGCATGTACACTGTACTTTATTAGACACTTTATATTTAATCTATACAAGATCTATTCTTCAAAAGCGGGGAAAAAACAAATGTAACTAAATCCATGGATAAGATGGAGAAGGGAAAGTCAGTAAACAATGTTTCATTTTTGTTCTGTACGAGTACAGAAGCTCAGTATCGGGCCCGATACCGATACCAGTATCGGTATCGGTGCATCCCTAGTTCTTCATTTCACATGCAGAGTGAAAATGCTGGCTTGCATGGCCGGCTTTGCATGGCTTGACACTGACTGATCAATATCCAAGCAAAAACACTGATTAAATCCTGTGAGTCCCTCAGCCCCTTCCCTATACCCTGTCTTCAAATGCCAAGCTTTTCCCTAAGCTACACAACACAACTAAATGCAATAGCAAAAAATAAATAAATAACTAAAAAGAATGGTACAAAACTAGAGATACAAAAGGTGCAAAAATGACTATACTACTCAAACAAAATCAAACAATATAAGATTAAAAAATGTGATATAACACAATATGACACAGAACAGTATAATGCAATGCAACCAACTGTATCTGAGTTACCAACATCAGATAACGCTATATAACAAGACAGCATAATTTTTCATCATCTTGATTAGGAGTGTTTAAATATTTCTCTTTTAACATACATAGTTCTATTCATACATGCCCCTCCAGAACCTGCAAGAAGTTCATCATTTTGTTAAAATAAGAGATCTAATAATATTTACTTGACATTCACTTTTTTCAAGATAACATTTCCACAAACTATTGTTTGAAAGTTTACATGTTATGATTTTTCCTCAAGCAACACACTAAAATTAATTTAAAATTAAATACACTACTGTGCAAAAGTTTTAGGCCATTAGTATTTTCACCAACAAAAAATGGTTTTAAGCCTTTCTCTGTAGTGTCAGTAGGAAATATCAGTTTACATTTCCAAACATTCCTTTTGCCATTAATTGTAATAATCCAGTGAGATTTTTGACATGAAGAATCAGAAAAAACTGAGACGGACTGAATCCAGAAGAACTGTGGCAACGTCTCCAAGATGCTTGAATAACCTACAAAGCTACAGTACTGTGAACAGTTTTAGGCACTTCTGTAAAAATGATGTAAAGTGAGGATGCTTTCAAAAATAATGTCATAAATAGATTTTATTTATCAGTTAACTTCTACTAACTAAATCAAATCAATATTTGGTGTGACCACCCTTTGCATTTAAAACAGTCGGACTGGATGATGGTGAGATCAGATCTCTGTGTGGAGCACTGGCTGTTGTCAGTCTTCTTGAGTACAAAAATCTCACTGGATTATTACAATTAATAGCAAAAGAAATGTTTGGAAATGTTAACTGATATTTCCTACTGACACACTACAGCAAAAGATAGAAATAACTGGCTTAAAACCATTTTTTGTTGGTGAAAATACTACTTCAGGGCAGAACTAAAAACTTCTTTTTTTTTTTTTTCTTTTTTTTTTTTTACAAATGTTCAACATGTTAAGTATTCACAATAGTCAATGAAATTGAAATCCGAGGACAGATTGCTTATTGTGACACAGACTGCACTGGCCAGTGTTTATGACACATCAGCAGACATGTCAAATGTTATTGTATAGAATGACAGATAAATGATCTGATGTGTTGAGACCGTTCACATTCACACGCACACTTATGTCACCAAATTTCAGTGGCACGTGTGAACAATCACCTGTCAACCATCTCTCAGATCACCAGCGTTCTAGTCACCATGACAACCTTATGCAGTTGACAGCATCACCAGTTTCACCAAAGACCAAAAAGTCTTTGCTAAGATTCAAAAGTGACCTTTTAGTTTCAGTTTTCTCAGACTTCTACTTTTTACGAAACTGAAATCACACATAAAGAGACAGATCAATTTGAAAATATTATTTTAGACCACAAACTATTATCATAAATTCTTTTCAACAGTTAATCACACAGTGCAATAGGCAAGTTTCCTCAGTAACAACAGGCTAAAGTTACATACTTAGGCCTTGCTTCCATATAAAAAGCTGATGGTGCAATTGAGAGAAACTTTGACAATAATGCCTAGCAACCTAGCCTGAGTGGGAGGTGCTATCTCTGAGTGTCATTAGGGGTGGAAGAGTGAATCGCTTCGTGGAGGCTGATTTGTCAAGTGCTGCACCAAAAAGAAGGTTCAAACCTAATGGGTGCACAAACCAGATATGGTGAGGATGGGGTAAATTATTTTTCAGCATATAGTTATAAAAAGTTGGCATAGTTACATCCTTGTGCAACTACAGTATTGTGAACCCCTTTACTGAGGTAAAAGTCATTATAATGCACAACCTCTTAGTTCTGTCTCTAAAATCTGATTGGATGAGCCATGTTTTTGAGGTCATGCAATATAAACAAAATGATTGTGGCAAGTTGTGGCAAACCATGTGGCATAAAATAGTAGGTATCAGAGACCGTAAATCTTATAGCCCACTTTTTCTGAAAAACTTGCTTATCTGCTAACTTTTTCTCCATATAATGGACTTAAATGGTGGCCAACAGGCTGAAGTTCCAAATTGCAGTTTCAATGCAGCTTTAAAGGGCTCTACACGATCCCAGCTGAGGAATAAGGGTCTTATGAAGTGAAACGATCTGTAATTTTCTTAAAAAAATAAAAATGCATATACTTTTTAACCACAAATGCACATCTTGCACAAGCTGTGTGATGCGCGTCTGCAAATGCACACATTACGTAATCATGTTGGAAAGGTCACATGCGGTTAGCTCTTCGACAGTGTACTCCGGTTCAAAAAGGTAGGGTAGGGCGAAAAACTCGTCTCATTTTCTCCAACTTCAAAATCGTCCAACATTGTTGTTTTACCTTTTTTTATTTGTAAAGGGTGTTTGACTTTCTTTGCACGTTCGGTTTGTAAACACGGAGTTGGTACTTCCGCCTACATCACTACAACCATTGAAGTCCATTATATGCAGAAAAAAGTTTTCCTCAAAAACCTTAATTTCTTTGCGAACTGAAGACAGAAAAACATGAACCTCTTGGATGACATGGGGGTGATCAGAAAATTTTTATTCTGGAAGTGAACTAATCCTTTAAGTAAGTCTAAATTGGTAAACAGACAAGAGGTAAATTTCATCCATTTACAGTGCTGGGGTGATATAACTTCTTCAAAATCCTAAATAATTGTGCAAATATAAGGAAGTATATATATATATATACAACATCAACATGATCTATTTTTTCACTTTTGCCAATTATGGTCATTTTCTCCCCTTTTCCAATCTTCTTGGACCCCAATTATTGCTGTTTGTGGCCATATTTAAAAATTTAATTATTTAATGAACATTATGGGCGTTCAGTCTTATCAAATTACAGTACCATTGACGTTAGTGCTGGGCGGTATGACCAAAAATGTATATCACGGTATTTTTCAAAATTATACCGGTTTCACGGTACATGACGGTATTTTTTGTTTTCATGCATGACCGAGTGTTAATCATATTTTCTACTGATTGAGAGAGGAAATACTGCAGTATATTGACTTAGAATGCCCTATTTTACTGTCATGATGAGTGAATATTGTCAAAAAATACCACACTAAATAGTGACTAAACATGACCCCTTTTAATACATGTTAATCAGGAGTCACTCTCATTTATAATTGTGGCATCGTCTGATAAAATCAACATGCATCTACACTAAAGAGCGGCTATGCGGTTGTTTTGGCTATATTACTTTTTTGTCTCATGCAGCGCACTGCCTGCGTCTGAGTGACTAAAAAAAACAACAAACAAAAAAGTCCATGTGATATTAACAGACAAACTACGCTCATATAATCAGTAAGCGACAGGTGCTTGGAAACGCTGTTTTGTACTCATGGCGGTCAATGTGGATATTGTGGATGAGTTCTTCTGTGTCATCACGTTCTATTAGTTCTACAGCTTCAGTTTCGGAACTTTCACTCTTAGTAACATATACAGCTGTTCCCTCACCACAGTGCAACAGTGAAAAGGGACCCCTTTATACCGCAGTATTGCGGTATTTTAAAAATTCATATTATAACAAAAATAAACACCGGTATTCGGTATGAACCGGTATACCGCCCAGCACTAATTGACATCATTTATAAAGAAGCTCGCTCTGAGCTAAAGCTGGTTCAGCACATTCATTACCCCTGCCTACATACAGTAATCCTCTCTTATTCTCTCAGTCTTCCTGTTCTTCAGCACTCTTACTCTCGTCTCTTTTGCCTCTTAAAGCACTGTGGGGGTTTCCTAAGCTTCTCTGTGGCTCCGCAACCCACAGAATGATTTGAGAATATGCAAAACACTTACATAACAATTTTAAATTATTAACTTCTTTATGTGGTTTAAACAAAGCATCAGAGATAGCAATGCCTTATGTAAGATCTTATATTATAAAAAAAAAAGACATGTTTCATGGGTGTGTAGATATGTGTGAGCAAGTGAGTGTGCTCCAAGTATGGCTTCATAATTGCTAAGAAACCGATCTATTTATAGTTGAGCAACCCACAATACTGACATCATCTAAACTTAAAAGGGTAAAGCAAAAAATATAAGTTAACCGGCACACTCTGTTTCATAACAATAGAGGTGGCCTCAGTTCCTTTAACTTCAGACTAAAAAATTATTTAATGAAAAATGATCTGATGAAACCACCTAATTATACACCAGTGCCAGGGACACTCAGACTTTCAAGGCTCTGTTATTTAAGTAGGAAAGGTAAACTGCCTGTTTCTGTGCAAACATGAGAGTCGACATGAAAGGGACTATAAAATTAAGCACAGGCTACTGGTAAACACTTGCCTAGCATTTCATCCCAGAACTAGCTGTAAATGACGGGCAATGATGCTAAACAGCCTGAAATTCCCCATGACGTAGTATTACATAGACCAGTTACAAAGCCAGTGAGCTTTATAACAAACAGAGGAGATGCGCAATACCACATTCTTTTCTATGCAATTTGAAAGCCAGTAAAACACAAAAATCTTTGTAATTTCTGTTGTAAAAATAGGTAATTATTTTGTTAAATTAGAAATATTTACCATTTAATATTCAACCTAATAAAACGACCATAATTTTGCAAAAAATAAAATACAAATGTGCTAACTTATGTACAAAAATGTTTAAAAAAAAGGTTAAAAAGTTTTTTTAGTAAAGTTTAAAAAGGAATAGTGTCACTTCTTTTTTAATTGTCATTTAAAAACAGTAACTGAACAATTATACAAATTATTAGCATTTACACAAGATTGCTATTTAGCTTAATTCCTTGCAAAGGTCACATTATTCTGCTGTTTTAACTGACTGTTTGTGGGTTTTATATTCTATGTTAAAAGAAGTGGAGGGAGAGACTTATTTTTATCCAAGAATTCTTCGACACACATTTTTTTCCCCAGATATGCATAATTAAAATCAATGGTAAAAATACATACACATATATATCAATACTGTTACGTGAGGATCGATACCTAAATGAAATATGTCAAGCTCTGTAGTATGGTATTTTCGGATCAATCTGCCCACTTAACAGTGGCTCTGGATGGATGAAGAAAAGTGGATAGATGCAGAAACTTTCTCACAATTTAACTAAATAAGCAAACTGAAACAATTTCCCACTGGCATGATGAAGCCTGACCTGTGACCTTATCATATATAAGAGTCCACAATGTCATGTTCAGATTGATTTCTTTTCTTGAGCATATGGCACAAGAGAGCACTGACAGATCAATGACGTGTGCAGAATGTTGATGTGACAGAATATGTGGTGAGGATGTGCTTAGACTCTGGCTGGATTACTGGTTATTAAAAAATAGCACATTAGGCTAAAAACAGAAGCTGAGACCATCTTTTGGCGATTAAAGCATAACCAGTAATACACTTTTAAAGCTAAGTCTATACCAGTAAAGGAAGAGAGAGAAAGAGTCCACTGTGACCTGACATACCCAAACAAATCAAGCCTGAAATATTCCCCAGCACAAGCTACCTGACTCCTGTATCTACGTCACTGAGGTCCAAGATAAGATGTTAATCGACTACATTCAGCAGGGGAGCAGAGTTGAAAATGTACAGGGAAAAAATGTAGTCAGTCACACAGACAGTCAAGGTCCAACACCTATCAAATACAGTATGTGTGTTTGGTTTGGTGAGTGGCAAATCAAGGCCACCTGAAGAAAGAGACATTTGAAGAGACAAGCAATCTGCAATGGAAAAAATAAGATTGTGTCTCCTCCAATGCAAAAAGTCATTACTCCTCTCTTTTATTAAACAATCTCTCTCTTTTTTGTGGTGAAGTGGGAAACTGTTTCTTAAATGGGTAGTCACCCAGAGAAAGACTTTATTAGCAAACTTTGCACACACAGTTAATCAAATAGCTTGTTTAAGCAATGCATGCTGTAAATTATTGCCAGACACAGTTAACATTTTAATTGGCTTTGTAGGTGACCAAAGGAAAAATGACTTCATCTTAAATGTGTTCATCATGTTTTTAAAAAAAAAATATCAAAGATATCATGTTCATGATACTGATACTGGACGACAGAAGGCCTGTATTCGAACAAAGTAAAACATATCTTGATGTTATTAATTTATTTACTTAGCAAGTGTTAAGGTGACAAGGAGGTACTGAGGCAACAGAAGGTACTGAAATCATCAATGACGTGGTTCCCTTCGAGCATGACTGTGATTCTGTGTCTGATTACGACTGTTTAAAGGAACAGAAGCCAATGTCTTAACACCTTGCCATTTCTATCCTCTCACAAGAACTTAGAAAAGCAAATATGCAACAAGAACTGCAAGGAGAGTGAAAAGGATGAGAGAAGAGTGAATAGGATAAGGACCAGAGGGGCCATAAGGACAACAAAGTCTGATCTGATCCCCGATATCTGCTCTACTGTCGGCTGTACAAGTCTGTTAGCAGGTGATGGACTAAAGAGGAGGAGAGGAGAAAATAGTAGATGTGATGAGAGGAGGGAAGAAGAGAGGAGAGGAGGTGAGATGATAAGAGAGGAGAAGAAAGGAGAGAAGAAAGAAGAGGAAAGGAGAGGAGAGGAGATGAGAATAAGAGAAGAGAAAGAGGGGATTAAACAAGAGGAGAAAAGAAAGAAGAAGACAGGAGAGATGAGGGGAGAAGAGGAGATGAGAAAAGAAAGAGGAGAGGAAAAAAGAGGAGAGAAGAAGACACAAGTCAGGACAAAGAAAGATGAATGAAGGGGAGAGGGGAGGAGAGGAGAG
>NW_015546101.1:2071767-2077567 GCF_001515605.1 Sinocyclocheilus anshuiensis | reverse complement strand
GAAAAGGGGAGGGGAGGAGAGGAGAGGAGAGGAGAGGAGAGAGGAGGAGAGAAGAGGAGAGGAGGAGAGGAGAGGAGAGGAGAGGAGAAAAAAGTAGAAAACATGAGAGGAGACAAAATGAGAAGAAAGAAGAGGTGAAAAAAGCAAAGGAAACAGGAGAAGAGGAGAAAAGAGGAGATATGAGAGGAAAGGAGAAGAGAGGAGAAACAATGAGAAGTGAGACGAAACGTGGAGACGAGAGCAGAAGAAGAAAAGCGAAACGAGAGAAGAAAATAAGCTAGAGGAGAAAGAGAAATGAGGAGAGGATACAAAACAAGATGAGGTAAGAAGTGAGGAGATGAGAGGAGAAGAGAAGAGACAAGAGGAGGAGTAAGGAGAGAAAACAAGAAGAGAAGAGAAGAGAAGAGAAGAGAAGAGAAGAGAAGAGAAGAGAAGAGAAGAGAGTATAGGAGAGGAGAGGAAAAAAGATGAGCAGAGAGAGATGATTGCGTGGGCTGCCTGCTCCTCTTACACAGCAATCCAATAATATTGGCTAATTGCATGATTTCTTCAGCTTCTCCAGCCTCTCATTATGAGTGGGAGTCAAAGCCTCATTGGTGGAGTATATAGCTGCTGACAGAATAGCTTGTCCTGATTCTCTCTCTCACCCTCCCTCTCTCATTCCTCTCTCCTACGTTGGTTTCTGTAGCAGCGGTCCCTCTGAGACAGGTTTCCCCGGAATCCACGTAAAGAGGTATCTCTACCCACGCTGCAGAGTCAGGAACATCTCATTTGGAGTATTCTTCAGTGCTGCCTCATGCACACGCACACACACACCACATGCCCGCAAAGCCCTCATGCCTTCTCCTCTGGTTCTCTTTTATTAAACACTAGCTCTATTTCTCCCTCTCTCTCTCTCTCTCTCTCCTCATCCTACACTCTCTCACGCAGGAAACAGGGGAACCTGCGTGGGCGGCAGCGTCTCTCCCTGTCATTGAAGCCTTAGGCCCCGTTGACAAATGAAACACTGGGGCCTTTCGACTGAGCGTGGGTGAGAGCGGGGATTCTGTATCTGCACTGGAGGATCTCTCTCTGACACACAAACAAAAACCACAGAGCCCCGTGACCATCACCCACTTGATCGCAACGGGGACGGAGCGGGTCGCAGGAAGGTATCAAGACATGTGTCGAGTTCTGCTGACAGTTTAGCTCCTGTATTGTGTCCGACTTTGATTAAAGAGTAAACTTATGGGTATTCTTCAGCTAAATGCTGAGCCATTTGGAACACTGTGGGGTCACGATCTGCCGCCACCACCGTTATACCAGGAACTGACTGCAGGATGGCCTTTGAGTGGCCTCCGGCCCCAAAGGTCAAGTCCAGGACAACCTGTTGGAAAACAAAAAAAAACAGAACAGAAAGACAAAAGTCAAATGTTTTATCCATGATGAAAACTACTTTCGGCTTAAACAAAGCTGCTTAATGTTCAACCAGACATTGATTTTGCTCTAAGTACGAGGCTGCTGTCAATTAAGTTTGTTGCTACTTTTCAAAGAGGTTGCAAAAAACATTTGCGCATTCTCCCTCTTCTTCTCCTTACAAACACGCACACTCACACTAGAGACACTATCCTGTGTTCTCACTCAAAAGTCAATGCATGAGTCATCGTCTCTCCTGTTGAAAGCGTCTCTTAGAGCCACAGTGGCAGCTACACCTTGGGTCCATTTCCCAGAGCCATCCACCCACCCACATGTCATACCCTACACAATACAAATCCATCCTCAATAGCACTGACACAAAATATTTGCTGTTAAAATGCCTAATAACCTCTCAAAACTCATGATTCGTTCACATTTTTAACTGAAAAAAAAAGTATGAAGAAGAATGTGTTGAGGTCAGAATGTTCCAGGTTTTTGTTTGTTTTCCACCTGAAGTGCCAATCAATTTGAAAAATCAACCCCCATTCATTGCTTCTTTTACTGTAGTCACTAGTCTGAAAAAATTAAATAAAATACAATAAAATAAATATGGCTTCAGAAGACTTGGAATACAACACATTAGTCATATTTGAACCATTTTTATGATGCTTTTATGGTGATTTTATTTAGCTTGACAGTTCCTGTTCGCTGGCTTCATGGTAATGAAAAGAGCAGCTTCTTCAGAAAAACGTTTCGGTAATATATCCTGCAAAATTAAAATCATATTCAGATTTCATTACATTAGAAACATTGTGTGAATTACATCAAAAATCTAAAGCTACATTTGTTTCCTTGCTGGCAAAAACAGGCAGTGCTTGTATTACAGCACATGCGGATCTTTTTGTTTCTCCTTCACTCCACTGCACACTGATTAACTTGTGAGACACAGACAACATGCTCCGAGGCAGACGCCATAGGCCAACAGTTCCACTCCACCACTGGGCAGCACACCACAAAGACAGAGTAATTAATAGCTTCTAATGGATATGTGTCATTAGTACTAGCTAGGAAAATACATTGGGGAGAGCAAAAGCAAGGGTCGTGCATCAGAATGTCACAAGGCATGATTTTAAATTTAATCTCACGCTAAGAACAAGAAATTTGGTTTCTGTTCACCTCATGGGACAGACGCCTATGATAGTGCCTGCGCTCGTACGTGAGTCACTCCCATTTTCAGTTTCAAGTTTGAATGTTCATGTCCCTACTTTATATTCCACTGCTTTTCCGCAGTTTTGAATAATGTTTTTCATTTTCTTATTATAGTTTTATCATTTACAAATGAAACCGCTGCAGATCGATACATTTTGTGCACCCTCAAGTGCATGAGGTCAAAGCCTTTAAATAATGAGGCACTATGAAGCTTTCGCTCTGTGTGTCCATAGCAACTAAAAAATCTTCACCCTTCATGCTGTTCTGTCACGAAAAGCCACAAATTAACTTATGGTTTGGAAAGAATTAGATACTCTAAGAAAACCGGATTAAAGGAAGAACTGCATGAGGAAATTGTTGCAACTGTAATTAATAAATCCAGTTTAATGACAGCAACTCGAGCTGATTCAATGTCCAATTTTCCATTATTAAATAAAAGAGGTTTTGATCACTTTATGCAGACAGACGATTTTAACAAATAGCTGAAAGAGTGAATGAGACATACTGTTAAAACATTTAATGTTTTAGAGGTGCTTTGCCCTAGGATATAAGAAATGATTTCCTGGCACAAGAGCATCACTGTTTTTCTCTGATTCAATTTCTTCCTGTGTTTTAGAGCTAAATGATTATTCCTGCATTGATGACTCACTTTCAGCCCTCAAATTCAACTGCCCCCTTATGATACTGACAGGAACAACAACAACATGTGCGCTGCTGTGGCTCTAGCATACTATAGTAGTATAGAGGACTTGCCACATTTTATCTCAACTGCAAAAACAAACATTTCAGAAGTCTCACGTTTGTGTATTAGAAATGCTTTTTCATTAGGATTACCAAAAGAAGCAGGAAAAAAACTTGAGTTAGGTCAAATTGACCACCTCCTCCCTAAAAACATCAGCACAGAGACAGGGCTTTTTGGGGGCGATGGGCTTAGAGAGAAAGAGACAGAAGCATGCGGATCGATAGTGACGTTGATGGAGGGGTGCAAGCGTGCATGAGCAGAACAGGAGGTCACCAATGGTGGAGGGGCTGCGTCTCCCTCTCCCGTCTGAAAAGCAGGCAGAGCTAATGGGGAGGGAGAACAAGACGACACGATGAGTCACAACAACCAGCTTATGCCTGGTGTGCCATTCAATACTAGTGAGAGGAGGGGAGAGAGGTAGATACACAGAGAGCACAAAGACATGTTGATAAAGAAAAATATGTATATTCAAAACAAAACAGAAACCCTGCATTAGGTTGGCCTTTCCTGAAAGGGCCCCTGTTGGAGGAAAAAAGGCTTTTGACTGAATTAAGTCCCACTTTAGTATTATCTGACATCTGGTTAGGTCAATAGAATCATTACAACACTTCATTATGCCTATTTCTGTGATTATCTAGGGGAAACACAGCAATACAACTATAGTCATAATGAATAACACATGACTAACATTTTTAAAACTTAATTTTTAAATATGTGTTCTTCTATTCCAGGTAATATGTGATATGCATAAGCCAACATTGGATCAAGTTTGGGGTTGGACTATCTGTTTGCAAGCATTGTTTTTGCTGAACATTACATAAAAATAAATCAGCTTTGACTTCAATATGGAAAAGCTTTGCGATTTGTAATTTTCATCAAATAGCTTAATTAAATTAAGTAAACAAATAACTTTTTACTGTCATTTATAATTAAAAAAAAAATGAGCCCCATGATCACTAGATATTTTGGTGCATTTAGGAGATCATCATGTAAACATCATATATGATTTACAGACAGGAAATATGCTTTCCATGAAGTATATTCTGTATAAAGATGCTTTATAATATATTTTTCCAACATTTTCAGATGTCAAGTTTGATATATGATGACAGGTTTGTTCCTAACAGAGAACATAAGCCATGGTTTACTTATACGTTACATTACATTACATTTAGTCATTTAGCAGACGCTTTTATTCAAAGTGATTTACAAATGAGGACAATAGAAGCAATCAAAACTGACAAAAGAGCAACAATATGTAAGTGCAAATGACAAGTCTCGGTTAGCCTAACGCAGTACACAAGGTATTTCATACCTAATAAATAGATAGATAAAGTAGAATTAAAATAGAATAGAAAGTGCTAGAGTTAGAGGGTCAAATAAAGATGGATTATCACAATAGTGCAAAGAAAACAAAAAGCATATATACATTTATACAAGAATAATTCAATACTAAAATGTAATGTCAAATAAAAACATTGATAAACACAACTAAATAAGATAAAAAAAAATACAAAATATATATATTAAAAAAAAACGAAATAGCATAGCATACTGTATATACACAAATTATATAAAAACGAAAAGCAACACATATATATGACATATTATACCTAAAAATTCTTCATACAGTGGACTACCAGTAAAATTGATAAAGAATTTGGGACCAAAAATGATTCAGACACTTTAACCTGACCATGTTTTGCTTAACCTTTGGGATCCCGTCTCGGCTGGCCAGCATGAATAGTTCTCGGGCAATGTTCTTGGCGTTGGCCGCCCGAAGAGGAACGGCTTCCGGGTACCGGGTGGCATAGTCCAGGATAACCAGGATGTGCTCATGTCCCGGGCAGACTTCGGCAGCGGTCCCACCAGATCCATCCCGATCCGCTCGAAGGGCACATCGATGACGGGTAGTGGAATGAGCGGGCTGGGGGGAGGACGGCACGGAGACGTCTGCTGGCAGGTGGGACAGCTACGGCAGAACCGTTTCACTTCCGCCTCTAGTCCGGGCCAGTGAAAACGGTCCCGGATGCGCTGGATGGTATTGTCGGCTCCTAGGTGTCCCGCCATTGGGTGGCCGTGTGCCAGCTCCATGACTGTCTCCGTCTTGGTGGTAGGCACGACCAGGAGGAATTTATCCTCCCCCCGCCTGTGGGTGACACAGTACAGCAGACAATTTCTTATTTCAAAATGAGGATCCGTTAGGCGGCGGATGACCTCTTCCATGTGTCCGGGGGAAGAGAGCGGTTTCTCCTAGAAGAAGCACAGAGATCGTTATAGCAACCTGGCGGTACCAATCTGTGTCTCAATTCACCTGTAATGCCCGCATTCTTCACCATATGTCGCGGGGTGAATGAGAACACAGACTCGGTACTGATCGAAAGAGCCCCGGAGGGTGATTTATTGCCCCACACACTGATCACACGTGCTCTGATGAATGGTGCTCGGTGCCCG
>NW_015546101.1:2068717-2071698 GCF_001515605.1 Sinocyclocheilus anshuiensis | reverse complement strand
TGCATAATTTCAGTTAGGGTGAAGAAAAGCTTTTGGCTTCTCTCCTGAGGCCACAAGAGGGCGCATCGAGCAAAATATTACTAATATACTGTACGTACTCAAAACATAAGAAAACAGACCATCTGTGAAAAAAGTGCAATACAAAGGGCCGAAAGCCAATCACACAGAGTACATTTTTCATTTAAAAACACGAGTTGCAGTGGGATGGGGAAAAAATCTGCCATAAAGTCTCGAAATATGTTTTTTTCAAAGTTGAACTTGCATTAATTTTACATGGCTTTCTAAACATGCGGCTCTTTTGTGTGAGATGCGAGTGCAACCGTGATGGAAATCCCTCTAGAAAATGTGCGAAATATGGGTTCTGTGTGAACGGCTTGGTTTCAGTTTTGACGTAAACAAGATCTTCTCCGCATTGATGTTCTCTTTTCCCGCAATATTTGTAATTAACAACGCAGCAGCGCCGCATCCAGTGGCTTCAACTGGATAGGTTAACAAAAACATTAAAATGCAATGACACTTATATCGTCATCGCATCTCGTGTGCCACTGATAAGGCTGCCTCCTTAACGCACACCTAAAATTCGAATGCAAAAATGTTTTTGCATTCGAATGTGGATTTTTATTTTAAATTCGACGAATATTCGAAATTCAAATTTTTTTTTGACAGCCCTAATCAGCATCTTGATATGCCACACCTGTGAGGTGGATGGATTATCTCGGCAAAGAAGAAGTGCTCACTAACACAGATTTAGACAGATTTGTGAACAATATTTGAGAGAAATAGGCCTTTTGTGTACATAGAAAAAGTCTTTGAGTTCAGCTCATGAAAAATGGGGGCAAAAACAAAAGTGTTGCGTTTATAATTTTGTTCAGTGTATATACACACACACACACACACATACATGTATGTATGTACATACTATGTGGAAAGGTCAAATAAACACTTTAAATCCCCACCAATGTGTAGTCAGATGACTGCAGTATAAATACACCTGGAAGTACAAACACATCTGGAAGGTCCAACTTATGGTCAGTCAGCACTATAGCAGAATAGAACACTCCGAGCAACTCTGCGAAAAAGTACTTGAAAAGCCCAAGGCACAAGGCAGGAGCTTAAAATATGAAGATTTCGAAGTCACTGAATATCCTTTGTAATACAGCTACATCAAGAAATGGGAAAAGTATGGCACAGTTGTATATCTGCAAGACTGTCATGAAAAAAGTGGCTGTGCAAGAAAGTAACTGAAGGAGAGAGGGAAGCCACTTAGAAACCAATAGGGCCTTTCACAGTGTGTACTAAGAAGTGACGTAAGCCGGTCGACGGCGTCAGGTAGTTCCACAATTAGTTCTGGTACTATGAAAAGGTTCCCGCGGTGCAAAAGGCCCTAATGACTACTTACAAGCTTCAATAGCTAAGATGCAACAGCCTTTGCCTGGCATGTGGGAGACTGTGAAGCCAGCTGGAAGAATGTTCTATAGACTGATGAGACCAAAATTGAGGTTTTTGCCATCAGACTAAACTCTGCGTTTGGCATAAGAATCATGAGAATCCCACCATCCCCATGGTGAGACATAATGGTGGGAGCTTCACACTGTGGGGACGTTTCTCTCCAGCAGGCCCTGGAAGACTTGTGATGGTAGTGGGTAAAAAAAAAATGCAGCAATATCAATGGGAAATCCTGGAGGAAAACCTGATAGAGTCTGCAAGACACCTGCGACTTGAGAGAAGATATATTTTTCATAAAGTCAATGACCTTAAGTGTAGAGCCAGAGCTTTTCAGGATTAAAACAACAATGTTAATGCATTAGAGTGGCTAAGCCAGAATCCACAATCCAACTGATAATTCACTGGTGGATAAGGGATGAAAACTGACTGAGCTTGAGCAATTCTGCAAAAGAAGAATGGAGACAAATTTCAGTGGCCAGATTTGCAAAGATGTTCCACGACTCAATGCTGTAACTGCTACCACCTATGAATCACTGACTAAAAGAAGATGAACGCATATGCAAACCACTACTTTGTATACATTTTGACCAATTAGTTGTCATTTTGACATGAAATAATAATAATTTCTGTTGTTGAAAAAGACTAAATAAATCCTCTGTGGTTCAATGTTATGGGTGGGGGGTGGGGGGTGAATACGTCAAAATAGGAACTGGCCTGAAGAATTTACCCTCACCGCAACATCAGAGATTGTAGGGTTTTTTAAGCCATTGAGCCATTAAGTCATCTCTGCTCTTTGGCTTGGCTACAGGGCTGGAGTCGTGAGCAGATCGGACAAGGGTGCAGTGTGCAACAATTGTGGGTTAAGTGCTTTCCTCCAGGCCATAACAACAGAACCACAGGGGCATCAGAAGCAGCTGATCTTCTGCACCCCTAAGCAGCACTCAAATTGAAGGTGAGAGTAGCCCTCAAATCTCATTGACGAACAGTCAAACAAGGCGCATAAAGGTGGGTCGCACCAGGTTTGACATCTATGATGTGAAGTGTTGTTGATTCTCGTGTACCTTATAACCTGATGAAACATATGTGGAAATATGTGGAAAAGCAGATTCGAGAGCTACAGCAGAGGGCTTTCAGTAAATAACAATTTACATTTCAGTCATTGCAATGGTGCTTTTTGTCAGCACAACAGCACCAGTCCCCATTCACTTTCACAGAATGGAAAAAAGCAGTTATAATTGTTATAATATAGTCATAATTATTTAATTTTTCTATTATTATTAAATCCATGCCTCCAGGGGGTTTCCCAGATTCTGTGATAGGATCCAGAATCCCTGCAACCCTACATGGAAACGGACTTACAACACTAAATGAATGGCTGCAAAGGAATACAAATATTACAGATTTTTTTTTTATTATAATTGTTTAAATTAATGTATTATATTTTTTATATAAAATTAAATGTTTATATATTATATTATATTATATTATATTATATTATATTATATTATATTATATTATATAAAAACATTTAAATA